>NC_058166.1:10069671-10285942 GCF_020080835.1 Cotesia glomerata | reverse complement strand
CCAGCGCATCGTACGGAGTGGAGCGGGTTGTCATAACTAGAAACGGGTGTACCCTCGGAGATAGTACTCCTACCCCAGTTCCCTGAGGCCTAGCCGACACTTAGCCAGTCCCGGAATACACGGACGGACTAGACTCGCTCGGAGCGGTGAAGATTCCGATCTCTAACACTCACTGCGTACTTCCTGATCAAAGCCCGAAGTGGCTGGCTCCTGATCCACTGCTGCAACTTACACCTCGGCAGAGCAAGCTCACATCAGCCGTGTGAGTGTGTGTGTGTGTGTGTGTGTGTGTGTGTGTGTGTGTGCGCGTGTGCGTGTGCGGGTGCGTGTGCGTGTGCGTGTGCGTGAATGTGTGCGTGTGCGTGTGCGTGTGCGTGTGCGTGTGCGTGTGCGTGTGCGTGTGCGTGTGCGTGTGCGTGTGCGTGTGCGTGTGCGTGTGCGTGTGCGTGTGCGTGTGCGTGTGCGTGTGCGTGTGCGTGTGCGTGTGCGTGTGCGTGTGCGTGTGTGTGTGTGTGTGTGTGTGTGTGTGTGTGTGTGTGTGTGTGTGTGTGTGTGTGTGTGTGTGTGTGTGTGTGTGTGTGTGATCAGGTCTGATCAGATATGAAAAATGACCGGGTCTGATCAGACCTGGCCAGGCATGTTCATGTCTAAAAAAAAAAAAAGTTGGTGCCGACGGGGATTCGAACCATGTACGTTGCGCTCTTCAGACTGATACTTTACCTGTTGACCCAATGACTCATCTTATCTCTAATGTACCTTTCAAACTACTTTAAGTAATTTAAATTTTATACATGACTTATCCTTATAGTTAACGGAGTTCTATACTTAATTTATTAATTATTAATAATTAATTATACATTTTTTTCGTTATTTTTTTCGTATTTTTTTCGATCCATTAACATATGGTTCTCTGTAAAGTAAAAAAAAAATTTCTTCAAGGTTTATTCCGCAATTATAATTTTATTGTTTTCTTTTAAAATTGAAGTTTTTTTTAATTAAAACGTATAGGAAATGAAAAATTATTTGTGTGTTCTACAATTTAGCAGCTTTTGACACTACTGCAATGGACCAAGGCGGTAGCTTAAAATAATAACAGACACCTTGAAAGGACTTATTGCCTATCGATATCAACTGATATATTTTGGTATTTTCACGCTATCAAACTCAAACTTTTAATAAATAATCTTATTTTTCGCGTATTCAATATGCAATTTTAAGCGCCTAAGTATGGAATTAGCGGGAAGTTGCAGGGATGGCCTTCAGGGTCAACCGTTTTCCTAATTTTTGACTCGGGTATGCCTTTATATGAGTATATCAGACTACTTATGTACTGATAAGGATTTGAGTATATCAGAGTATGTGAAGCCATATCAAGTTATATCAACTCTGATCAGAGTTTTTTTTTCAAGTTTATCAAAGTGTACATAGCTTTATAAGGTTATATCAGACCATATCAGGACCTATTAGGAAATAATGTAAAATTATATATGAGTTTATCAAGCTATATCAAGTCTGATATAGACATATCAAATTGATAAGTCTTCATCTGGCCTGATATGGCCAATTTTCATATCAAGTCACATCAGGACATCAAAAATTAAATATGGACTTATCAGATCATATCAAGCCTGATCAGAATATTTTTTCACGGGGCATTAGAGTAAACTGATTATATTATTGTGTTGTTATAGACTTTTGATAAGTATGCTAATTTTCAATCTAATCTGACGATTCAAAGTTGGTGAAAAACACGTTCAAGTATTCCCTCACATACATACACAAATACACTGTAAAAAAAATTTTCTACTCTACACGATACGATATTTCTACTGTCACGATCCACACATGTGCTATTTAGAAGAAAGTGAGGTTAGGAAAACTGTATACCAACGATGGCAACAGTATCGTGAATGGCACCCGAATGGATCGTGACGGTCACTATCCAGACTGCTACTCGTAGCTGTACGGATTGTACCCGTAACGATACACTCGTTACTATATTTATTTATTTCCTTTATTTAGACCCAACAGCTTACAGCCATTAATAGGGTCACTTTATACAATATTTAATACTACTATACAATAGATGGTGCCGAGCAGAAAACTTTTTTTTCAGTGTACATACACGGAAGCTAATAAAAGCGTATTAAATAATACGATAAGTCAAGATCCTATTTTCTTTCAATATTGAAGACATTCTTTGGTTACTTTTATCGTGACATTAATTGAATTATTTTTTGTATTTTCCATATAGCAATTTTTTTCGAGGCTTGAGCAAATCTGGTCTCAATTTCGAAAGTTGTTAATGTTGTTTTCTACCTATGGGTTTTGCTCCAGATACTTGTAGCAAATTCAATTGACGTCTTCAACAAGCCTTGTACAAAAACTTTGGGCCAGATTATGGCTCAAGAATTGTGTAAGAAAATTGAGAAAATCTGAAGATGCTTATCGATAAACGAACTATATTAATTCTTAAGAAAGACTGACACCAGAAGCATGCTGAATATCCTTGTGCAAGATTTGCTCAAGATCTGTTCAAGATAAAATGTTTTCGAATGACCGTTCGCATCATTCTTCCCCTCTTATATTTTACTATAGGATCAGTGGATCTCATTCAGCTTAACCTTTTAGAGTATAGACCTATTGTTTTATCTATTAAGACAAAATTATTTTAAAATGAGCATCACTGAATCAATACATCTTCAAGTAGTGCAGCGGAAAAAGTGCTATAAAATATATAATGCATCATATATCTTGAGCAAGTCATGGGTAAGCGTCTGTTTTAAGTTTCTGATTCAAAAAATGCGTCAGAAAGTTTTTCAATGCATCTTGCATTAGACGTCTCATATTCTTGCACAAGATGTCTTGAGCTAGTTACATATAAATCTTGAAGCAGTTCTCTCTACATGAACTTGAGCAAGACCTATATGTAGAAAAAGACAGTAGCAACTAGGGGTTTTGCTCAAGACACAGGCACCTAAATCTTGCTCAAGCACATGTTACCTGGGTCATAACTGAGAAAATAATATTCTCTTCAGAGTTCCTGAAATGACAACATCTTATGACTCTAATTCCATAAATATCTCTTATTGAAGCAACTTTCAATTAGGATAGCCCACAGAATCTAATCAATATAGCAAAATTTACGAGAAAGCACTCGGAAAATTATGATTTCGGTGAATTTCGATGCCCAACCGGTTAGTTAAGAATTCTAATAAGTATCTACCGGCAGATTTAATTTAAACATTAAATAAGATACTTATTAGAATTCTTAACTAACTGGGTATAACTGGTTAGATAAAAAAAACAAAAAAAAATTTTGAAAATTTTAAAGTTAATTTTTTTTTCTTGGTGATTTTGCGCCACTTATATATTGATAAAATACTATGTACATATGACTAATCTTATAATTATCATTATTATTATTATTATTATTGTTATTATCATTGTTAATATGATTATTATTATCATTATTATCATAAATATGATTATTATGATCTGTAATGATCTTGTTGTAAGTGATGTTGCCTTTTCAAATTTTTCTCTAAATTAAGATATCTTGATTAATTTGCAACTTTTTCTCTTGACAGTAGGATACATTTTAATGTAGTTAATTCATCTCTCGATCATATTATAAATCCAGAACCATTTTATCTCAATCTTGTTGCAGGATTTTCTGCAAAAAAATAAACAAAAAATTATTAATATCTATCAATTAATATGAAAAGCAAAGTAAAATCAGAAAACAACCCAGTCAGCATCCAAGTCAGAAAGATTTCAGTATGAAGTCTTTTAAAAAACTTCTTATAGAAGTCCTAATGTGACGTCTTAAGGAGCTCTTTTTTACGAGGTCAGAACTAAGAGCTCTTAATGAACTCATAAGTTTGGAGTCAATTTTCTGACATCTAACTGAGTCCCTTTTTTGGACTTCTTTTTGAGTTGCGTATAATGAGCTTATAGACATTATAAACAAAAACACAAATTTCTTTTTAATATAAAGCTGTCAAAATCTTATTCATTTTTCATTTATTACTTTCCTGATTGAGAAATTAAATTGAAAATGATTAAAAATAATTTGAATTAAATGATTTAAAACAATTTGAATAGATTAATATATAGATATACACTTGGCATAGGTTAACTCATTTCTCTTAATTCAGGTTAATTAAATTTTTAAAAAATTTTAAATTATATTATGAAGTAATAGGCAATAATGTTAAAATCTGGTTCGTAATCAAACTAATTTAGATAAAATAATAAAATTGGATTCTAATCTGAAAAAATTATGTGAACTTTCTACATTTAAGGAGTAGTTTGCATGTATCAATTTTAAACATTTTATTCGAATTTAACGATATCTTATAACTATATACTTATTAATTATTGTTGAATTTTTAATATTCATTAATTTATCTATTAGATTTTATATTGTGAAAAGTAAACAAAATTTATATAGACTATTTAAAAAATATTACAGGTAGACTTTTGAATATTTTTAGTATATAAATATTCGTAAAAGTTACTTTTTCTCTATCGATACAGAGTATCAAATAGAATAAATAATATAGACAATGATCGCAACATTTCATCACTATATAAACTTAGCTTATAAGAATAATGAGATATGTAACGACATATCGTTTGAACAGCGTAGAGGGTTAGGTATCGATCTAGCACGCGCGCGACTCGGGTTCGAATCTTAGTTACGGCAATTGCGATTTTCACTTTCTCTCTTTAAACCGACAATATTAGGTCTAACTAAAATAATAAACATTCGAAATCAGCATCGGTGCTTCATGGAACTCTGAATTATTTTTCATAATTTACTTTTATTATTATTATTATTATTATTAATATTATTTTTGTTGTGTTCTTATTATTGTTATCATTATAATAGCGTATAGAGATAAAAAATCATTCATTTGTGCGAGTTCAGAAAAAAGAGCTCTTTAAGAGCTCGTTTTGATGAGTTCTTAAAGTCTACAATAAGCGGCGCATTCGACCTCTTCAGAAGGTCTTAAAGACGTCTTTTAGACGTAGACTCTGACGTCCAAATCAGAAATCTGAGCTCATTCGGAATAACTTAATACGTCATTTTGCTATCTGGGAATATCTCATTTGATTAAATCTATTAAATTGATATATTTATTAACCGAATAACTCTCTAGTGAATCCGTATATACCATGTAAACTAGGTCTAAACTGAGTGCTATACACGGGAAAAAATTTCTGGGAAAATTTACGATACAACTATTGTAAAGCTGGACTATACTTTTATTACTATTAATTGTCAAATATTTTAGAAGAAAAAATACTATCTATTCATGAAAAAATACGAGATTACTATTGTAAAAAGTAAGAGATGAAAATTTCCAGTGCTGCCTCTGTATCTTTTCAATAGAACTATAGCAAATTTTACAATAGCTGAATTGGAATGTTTCTCAATTAGTGTAAATGATGGCCGTGACAGCGCTAGACTCCAAGTTTATGTAAATTTTAAATGATGAGTCTTAGTTTACCTCGGATAGCGTAGAGGGAGAGTCTCTGGCTGCCAACACAGGGTTCTGGATTCGATTCCCAGATAACACGAAAATGTCGGTTTCTTTTTTCGATTATTGTACAGGTACCAATTAGTCCAACCTTCTATCTCTCTCCCTCCCTAATATTTCTTTTAAAAAAATCAACTGTGGATTTTTACAATAGTTGAATTATAAAGTTCACAAACGCATATTGTATAATTTGCTCTATAGTATCCGACTTTTTAAGACTCTTGCTAGTCTTATTTGATGGATAAAATTTACAATAGTAGATCGTAAAAATTACTAAATGAGAAGTATAGTCCACCGTTACTATTTTATTTAGTAAAAATTACAATAGTAAAATAGTGACAACTCCTTCAATTTTCTTTCCGTGTAGTGTAAACTTTAGATAGATTTGGAGTATACTTGGTGTACTGAAAAAATGCCATAAATACACTTATATCTTACACCAAGTATTAACCAAAAATTTTTAAAGATCGAAGAACAATAAAATTTCAACTACTACAGTTTTACTGTTGAACATCGCGCAATAAGTCTACATTGATAAGACAATTTGAAAAGAAAAATTGTTCCTCACAACAAGATATGAAATAAAAAAATAAAAAGTAACCGTTATTCCTTGTAACAATTTTTTACGAAGCTTATGCAAGACTGCTCTCAAGTTTGATATTTGCTGGCGTCGTTTTCTACCTATGGGTCTTGCTGCAGATAATTATGACAAGTAGAAATTGCCAATATTCTGCAAGTCTTCCACAAAAATTTGACTCAGTCTAATCACTGTAAATCACATATCTCTATCACTATATCCCTTTTCCAGTAGTCCAAGAGCTAGTAACGCACGTTTCATGAAGTGTTTGATGCACCTTGAAATTTAAAAATTTTAAATGTATTGTATGAAGAAGCAAATGTACCTGTGTTGGCCTGACCCACCTTGGGACACCAGGTAGTGCGCATCCTAAAAAGGTGTAAAAAATATGACCCAAAAAAAGTGTTTGATTCAGCAGCCAACAACCAGTAATGGAAAGTTTAGGTAATTTTAAAAATACTACTATTTGGGCAGACACTTTTGTGGGGGTTAATATTTAATAAATCCACCCCAAAGTTGATTTTTTTTAAATACCATTTGAAGTGTTTGATTCACGCTGAAATTTTAACAGCGTCTTAATTAAATATAAAAAAAATTAATTACAAAAAGCCAGACACTTTTTCCGGGGTTTAATTGCCGGCAAACATGAAAATAAATAAATATTTTGGAGTAGAATTAAAAAACTGTATTTATTTAAATAACTTATGTTCAAGCTTTTTATTTCTTTAGGTCAAATTAAGTACAATTAATTAATAATTATGATTTATGTTATTATCCATGATGTTAAATATAATAGTATGATTCTCAGGAACTTAGACATAAAAAAATATTGTGCTACATTTTTAAATCTTGCAACATTTAAAAATCTAGCACTGAATGTTTTTTTTCCATCCAAGTTCTTGAGAATTATACTATTATATTAATCAATAATGATGAAAAATCGGAATTGAAAGCTTTTCGTCTTAAAAAAAAGAGATTGTGAGGTTATAATTTAAAATTCCACGATCAGTATGTATGGTAAATATTACTAGTTTATTTTTTTCAAATAATTTTTACGAGTATACTTTATAAAAATGTCTACAAAAGTATCTTCAATGTTCGTCTTCATCACTACTGTCCTCTGAATCTTCTTCTGCCGAATCATCACTCGAAAATATGTCTTCATTGTAAGAAGTCCTTTCATCATCTAAAAAAAGAACCAAACATAATTTACATAATGACATCATATGTGAGAAAAGAAGAAAATTAGAAAATACAAACCTTCGTTGTTAGGATTGTTTTCGGGAGTTGAACCAGTTCTTATAGCATCCAAAACGGTTTTCGGCACACAATCACCCTCAAACCATTTAAACGCATATCTGTTATTTTTTACAGTCCAACCGTATCTTTCAGGTAACAAAGACGTTGGAGTACTCAGATGAGCGTTTCGCCAAATACTTGTAATGTATTGAGTCCGCAAAAGGTGTTGGTGTAGTTCTGCTTTACACGGTGGTAAATTTGACGCATCATATTTCATCAAATTTTTTTGAAAAGCTTCGTTTACATTTTTTGATTTGTAAGTAGAGCAGAACTTTTGGAAACGCGCATCATTAACATTTGTAATATTCTTGTACCCGTACAATTCACAGACAAATTTTTCAAGTGTTGCAAACATTTCATATTGTAATCCAGGGACATCTAACTGTCCAATGTCAGCAAGTGCTTTCTGATAATCCAAATTATTTTTAATAATTTGAAATGGTTTTTTTTTTGCCTTTCTTAAAAAATGCAGGGTTGTAATCACATCCCGCGATGGCATGAAATCCGAGTAAACTAGCACATACTGTCGGCCCTAATCCAATGTGAAGCTGTGTCAGATTTAAAGTTCGTCTTTTATTAGCTGCTCCATACTCCATGTATATATTTATGCCATCGCTTTTTAGGTTATCCATATTGCCAAGCATGATGATCAAAACATCAGTATCACATGATTTAATAAGAACGTTAGTAGCCAACTCATTTTCCAATTGACAAGCATGATAAATTAATTTGGTATCAGCTTCTTCGTGATTTTCACAATATAAATCATCATTTATTATTTGTACAATATTATTATCTTCAAGTTTGTATGAATAACAATAATCGTAATTTAAATTGATGACTGTTTGACCAATGAAAGGCACCATTTCAGGATCACGCCAATGTTCAATTAAAAAGGTTACTAAAGCTTGTTTAAATTTAATGTTCTTTAATTCTTTGTTGAAATCTGTTGGTCGAACTTGCATTGGTCCATTGATATTGAAATCAATAGTATTTTCTTCATTCCGTAAATTGCGTTCATAATCTTTGATTGACGGAGAGATATATTGATCAAAGATTATGTCAACTCGAGGAGCTTTAGTAGCAGTTAAAACAGACATAATTTTTTTTGATATATTACCAAACGTTGCGGGAACATCATGTAATGTATGTAAAAGGAAGAAACCATCAACTAATACAACATCGAAGACGTCGGGTATTTTTCCTTGTTGGTGCTGCTTTTCAAAAACTGCCACAATAGCTGATTTATCTGTTTTACAGATTGTTCCATCGAAATGACATAAGGACATTGGGATCGGAATAATAGGAAAACACAAAATTTTTTCGAAATCAACCGAATGGTCCATTGATAAACCTAACATCCTTCCAAACAAATCTCGCTGCATGGTGACTTCTTGAACTTTACCACCGCTTTTAATTTTTTTCTTAACAAGTTCTGAAGAAAAATTAAGTATTTTCAATCGTGATATTGGCTTTTCAAATCTTTCCTCAGATTCAGTACATTCTTGAATAAATTGTTTGCGTAATTCTTCACCCTTCATGCCAACATTCAATAAGAACTGCTCCACTTCACGTGAAGCTGCTCTTCCGTTCGAAATATTGAAGAGTAGTTTTTCATCAAGGTCTGAATCGAAAGGGTTTACAAACTTGGAGAATCCATCGATAAATTTTCTAAGTTGTTCCGTATCTTTTTTTATACGATGATCTTGTAAATCAGCGGTTACGTCTTGACGTTTTCGTAAGCCAGTTGCCTCATAAGTGTATGAAATTACTGTTGATCTTATTTGATGACTTAAACACCATCGTTGTCGAGCTGAAATTGAGTTAGTGAAGTTAATTATTCCAATTAATCGTTTTGCAGCGTCGGCGTTGATTGTTTGTTCGAGTGTAAGATCAATCGGTTGCCTGGAGAATGACTTTTCAGTGCGTTGTATGCCAAAGTATCCTTTTTCCAATTCTTTCATTATTTCAGGATTAATCGTACCAACATTAACTAAATTATTGTGATATTTAACTAACCATCGTGCGTAATTCGGTTGATTAAAAGCGAAAAAAAGATTTGTGATCTGTGGCATAATATATTTATACAACGAGAAGTCTCCGGTTCTGATACTGCGACTTAGTGTCAAATAGTGATTAACAAGAAGAATGTACATCGTATAGTACTGCGCTGTTTTTCCAAAGTCGCCATTCACGCAAGCTTCCCGATATTTTGTGTAAGATTCAATCAATTCTGAGATTTCACGATTGCCAATTAAATCTGAAAATGATGATAGACCGTCGCCAAAGTGCGTGAGTTCCGAACGCAAATCTTCTCCAATGACCTTGTTTCTTTTGTTAAGAAAAGACCGAAAATTCATTATTTCTAAGCCAAGTGCCATTAAAGGATGTAATCTTTTGCACCTGTTGAAATGTTTACCATCTAAAAATGAATTGACCGATCCAGAAGCTAATAATCCAGTGTCGACAGCAATATTCATCAATCCACAGCCTGCAATAAATTTGCCAACAGCTTTGAAATAGGCAATCATTATGTGGAATGAACCTAGATGAATGAATAGGTTATCGTACGTAGGTTTTTCCGTTGCTTGTATTTGCATCGCAACTTTTGCAATTGCTAAATCGTAAGTGACACTCATACATGGTTCCCCTATTTCCGCTGCAATTTTTTGACTTTCTTTCATAGTCTGAACAACTATGTCTTTTCCAGTTGGTGAGTCATTTATGGGTGTTAAATAACATATCTTCTGCTGTGTGGAATTAAAATCTTCTATAAACTTGAAATTGAATCCAACCCACATGGGTGTTTTAGGAATCTCCAGTGCATGTGAAAGTATCCATAATATGTCAAATGTTTCAGCTAATTGTAACGTAGTTGGAGCTGATGAACATCCTTCATCAATATTTAAAATTAAAGTCTCAGACATTTTAATTTTTTTATTGTAAGGTTCAATAATTGGAGTAATAACCTCAAGCGACCTTCTTCTCTTTCGACCACCTTTTGCCAAAGTCTCACAAGGATCTGAATTCTCAGGAGCATCATCTACAACTAATGATAATTCTTCATCAAATACTGCTGCATCTTTTTCCAAAATACTATCTACATTTTGGTAAATGATACCAACAGTATCATGAAGAGTATCTTTACCGGACGAAGTATCAACAAATCGATCGAAATTATCGAAAGCAAGACCAGTATGTAATCCTTTCATTCTGATGATACCTTCCGGACATGTAGTTGATCGTTGGCTCGCAGCATAAGTTGTTTCTGTTTCCAACTCTTCAGCCACATGATAACTAGAACAATGCCCATATCTGTTGATTATTTCAACGACTTTCCGACTACTCGTTAAACTCTTTAATGTCATGGCTAAAGTTAAATGCTTCTTCGTCTTTATTTTACCGTTTGTGACGTTAAAAATCGCATCTTCAGCCAATGAACTACTAATTCTATCTGTCTGAATGTGTTTTCTCCGTTTACTACGAGTACCAGCTAGCAATGTTAAATAAAACTCTTTCAATACTTGTGGTATTGAACACTCTCCCTTTAATACATCCGATGTACGTAAATTTTCTGGCAATGGCGTTTTTTCTATACCAAGAATTTTTTGGCGTAAAATATTTGCAGCATTCTGAATAATGTCTCTCTCCTGTATCAACGAATATAAATATTCGTCAATTTCACGACCCTTAGGCCCTACAATTTTCTTGTGGTGCATTAAAGTCACTTCAAGTAAGTCCCCGTACTTTTTTTTTAATTTTTGTTCGAAAAAACTCATTCCTACATTGCTATCAAACTCCTCTCCATTGTCTGCAGCGAATTTTTTTAAAATATCCGTATAGTATTGGCATAAAAAAGAGAAAAAGAAACATTTTCTTTGTTTAACAATATTTTCATTAATGAAAAAGCAAACTTCTTGAAAAGCTTTATCGCGATATTCTAATTTTTTATGATACTTAGTTTTTGGTTTGTTGTCATACATACGTAGGGAATTAAGGTATTCAACTCTACAAATACGGTGAGCTTTTACATCTACTGAGCTTTGTAATTGTTCATATACTGTTGTATTCTCCACAAATTCTTTATATAATTGAAGAGTATCGATGAGAGCAGCTTTTTCAATTGAGTATAATAACGCGTGCTTCCCTTTTACTTTCCGGCGAGCTTTGGTGCAAAAAATACAAACATCAGTTTTTTCTGATGCATTAGGTGCAGCTGTTGCAGGTTCAGGACTAGGGCCTAGACCATCTTGATTTTCCGGCTGATTTCCATTGTCTGTGTGACTAACACTCACTTGAAGTTGAGGTTCTGTTTGCACAATTTCAATCTCTTCAATAATCTGTTCACCTCTTGGAGGATTATCTAAAAATAAAGCACTGTCTTCAAGTTCAGGAACCGTCTGTACAATTCCCTCGATTTCGACGACTTGATCACTTCTTGGAGGAATATCTAGAAAAAGCAATTTGAATTGAAAATTGCTCCAATTATTCATGCAAACTTGAGATCTATGTTATTAGCAATAAAAGTACATAAATAATTTGAGAGCTGAAAATGACATAAGAAATACCTGATGTAGAAGGAGATTCCAAAGAAATTGCTGACGAATTCTGCTTGTATTGCTTCTTTATACTTGTAAAATTCGCGTAGCATTGCCGATGATAACCTTCTTTATTAGAAGACACTTCTGATGGTAAGATCACATCACAGTATTTTAATTTGTATTCTTGTCGAATTTTTAATGCAATTCGACATTTATTTAATGTACTCTCAGTGAATGAATTAATCTTTCCAGCATCTTTTTTTTTACATATCACACACGACAAACATTCCATTTTTGCACTCAAAATATGATTCAGAAACGTACTAAAAATACAATATAACGGATTATATATTTTATTATCAATAATTTTTCAGATTTATAAAGGCATTATTATTAAAAGATAACTTTAAAATATGTGCTCACAACAACTAAACGCAGAGGTTAACTGAAAATAGGGACTTACTCCTTGTACAGCTGTGCAAGACACGTGACCAATAGCCAATGAGAGCATAGAAAAAGACCGCAGCAACGGTGGTGATCGGCGCTCTCACTTACATCTACCGCCATGCGCAGCCTATCTCTTTCTATTATAAATAATATTTATTTTCATGTTTGCCGGCAATTAAACCCCGGAAAAAGTGTCTGGCTTTTTGTAATTAATTTTTTTTATATTTAATTAAGACGCTGTTAAAATTTCAGCGTGAATCAAACACTTCAAATGGTATTTAAAAAAAATCAACTTTGGGGTGGATTTATTAAATATTAACCCCCACAAAAGTGTCTGCCCAAATAGTAGTATTTTTAAAATTACCTAAACTTTCCATTACTGGTTGTTGGCTGCTGAATCAAACACTTTTTTTGGGTCATATTTTTTTACACCTTTTTAGGATGCGCACTACCTGGTGTCCCAAGGTGGGTCAGGCCAACACAGGTATATTTGCTTCTTCATACAATACATTTAAAATTTTTAAATATCAAGGTGCATCAAACACTTCATGAAACGTGCGTTACTAGCTCTCCGACTACAGTCACGCATAAGCATCTGCAACAAGCTTCTTGAGTACAACTATGGGCAAGTCATAGATAATTCTCGAGTCGCTTCCTTGCGACACAATCTTGCGCAAGCCCCATACGTAGATCGAGACGCTAGTAACTATAGGTTTAGCAGAAGCCATTGCTCAAGAATCTTGATTAAACACATGAATCGTTTATTTGAAAAACCCCATAAGTCATATAAAAACCCCATATGACATATGGGGTTTCTCAAATAAACGATTCACATGTTTCGTGGTATGTTATCGATTACAATTACACTAGTCACAAAAATGAAGGGGTATGAGATAATTCTAAATTTTTGGGTGATTTTCAACAAGCTGTGACTCCGAGGAAAATGACCGTACAGCAAAAAAAAGAAGCAAATTGTAGCTCCAAGTGTTTAGTGTTCAGATCGGGCTATAAAAATTTTTATCAGGCTCAGTATTGCAGCAATCCTAAGGAAACTACCAAAAAAAAAAAAAAAAAGAAGACCATTCGGCAGCCGAAATGGAAGTAGATTTCTCGAATAAAAAAAACATATTTTCAACTTCCCGCTAAGAAAATCGAAGATTTTTAAAAATTGGGTATTGGTTTTACCCCGTTTTTCGAAAATCGAGTTCTCATCAGATCTTGACATTTTAAGGTCTTAGGAAGCTTCCCTGAATGTTTTCGAGATGATTTCCGTATGTTGCGTGTACGTGTGCGTGTACGTGTGCGTGTGTGTGTGTGTGTGTGTGTGCATTTATGTACGTATGTATGCATGCATGTATGTATGTATTGTAACGATGTTGACCATCGTCTAGGCTCGGGTAACCTCGGGCGTGGTCGACTGCGGAACGGCATGGCCGCTGAAGCTATATAGGCGCACGTAGCCATGCTGTCGGTGCGATATTAGATTCTTATTCTAAGCCATAGGCCTCTTGCCGCCTATTACTGCCAAAAGCTTATTATGCTTTAGCTCAATTCACCAGAGTTTGCCATTGTAATTAACAATTATTAGTTTATTATACTATCGCACTTCCGTTGCTAATTGAATTACGAGTATCTTTAGCTCCTTTCGAATGGATAACCAGTAAATTGAGCAGGCAGGAAAGTAGTTTTTCATATTTTGCTAATAAATAGTTTGATTCTGTTTTAATTATTTTGTGATAAATAATTCTATTCACTTAACTGATAATCTGACCAGTATAAGTAAATTTATATCAGTTAATTTAGTTTAGCCTAAATTATACTGATTTACTACGTGTTGAAGAGTTAATGTTTGTTAAGTTGAGCAACAAGTGGTGATATAGTATTCATTATTACTGAATAAATCATATATTTAACGAAGATCCAGTTTATTATATTGCTCTTCGTCCCACATCATCCAATTCCAGGCTGAGGTTGAGGTTGATTTCATTACAACGTGTAGCAGAGCCGTATTCCAGTTCATACCAGGAAGCAGACCATCTCTCGAACTCCAACTAAGTCGAATACTAAGTATTGGTGTTGGTTATCTAGTTAATTAGGAGGCATAGTTCGAGGTATTTATCATTAGACCTAATTATTAACCCGAGTCTCTGTAGCCGGCAAAACTCACCTATTTGAAACGTACCCTGGAGGGTTAGAGTCTAATTTATCAATTTATTAGTTTAATCTTTAAATTATTTATTAGTTAACTCAATTGAACTTAATCTAAATCCACTACGTTCAGTAATGTAACCTCATAAACGTTTCAGTATGTATGTATGTATGTATATATTAGGGTGGCGCAAAAAAACCGACTATTTTTTTTTGAGTCTCGGATAAAAAAATGTTAGTTTTTGATGTTTTAAGAGCCCTCTCGAAAGGACAGCTCAAAAAAAAATTTTTAAGAGGTCGCTCCAAATTTTTTTAAATTTAAAAAATCGTCGAAAATCGAATTTTTTTTTTTTTTATTTTTTTTCTCGTTACGGTATAATTTTATAGACCAAAAAAAAATAAGTTTCTGAAAGTTTCAGTTAAAAATTTTAATTTTGAAAGGTCGCTCATAATTTTTTTTAATTTATTAGTAAATGACTTTAGATTTTTTCGAGCGACCTTTTAATATTAAAATTGAAATTCCGGCCATTTTTTTTCCTTTATTTAGCACAATCTATAGATATATATGAGATTCCCACCTATATACTGACTCATCACGATATCTCTGGAACCATAAGGCGTAGCGACTTGAAATTTGGTAGGAATATTCCTTTCGCCGAGTAGAGGTCAGCTAAGAACGGATTTTACGAAATTCCACCCACAAGGGAGGTTGCGGGGGCGTTAACAATAGAAAATTCTCATTTTTAACCTATAGCTCCTATCGACTTCAAATTTGGTAGGAATCTCCTATATGTGATGTAGAAATGATCTAAGAGCGGATTTTACGACAATCTACTCCCAATATGGATTGCGGGGGTGGACGTTAACAATGAAAATTAAAAATTTTCGACTTTTAGCTCCTACAGACTACTAATTTTGTATGAATTTTGTGTAAGTGATGTAAAAATAATTTATGAACGAATTTTACGATATCTCACTCCACAGAGGAGTGCGGGGGTGGGTCTTAACAATGAAAATTTTAAATTTCCGAGCTGTAGCTCCTATAGGCTCCAAATTTGGTAAGAATCTGTTCTACGGGATGTAGAAATGATACAAGAGCGGATTTAATGACAGCCTACCCCCAATATGGATTGCGGGGGTGGGCATTAACAATGAAAATTTTAAATTTCCGAGCTACAGCTCCGACAGACTCATAATTTTGTATGAATTTTCTGTAAGTAATGTAAAAATAATTTATGAACGAATTTTACGATATCCCTCCCCACAGGGGGGTGCGGGGGTGGGTTTTAACAATTAAAATTTTAAATTTTCGAGCTGTAGCTCCTATAAGCTCCAAATTTGAAAAGAATCTATATATATATATATATCTATATATATATATATATATATATATATATATATATATATATATATATATATATATATGAGATTTCCACCTATATATTGACTCATCGCGATATCTCTGGAACCATAAGGCGTAGAGATTTGAAATTTTGTAGGAATATTCCTTTCGCCGAGTAGAGGTCAGCTAAGAACGGATTTTACGAAATTCCACCAACAAGGGGGGTTGCGGGGGCGTTGGCAATGGAAAATTCCCATTTTTAAACTATAGCTCCTATCTACTCCAAATTTAGTAGGAATCTCCTATATGTGATGTAGAAATTATCTATGAGCGGATTTTATGATAACTCATCCCCAATAAAGATTGCGGGGTAGGGGTTAACAATGAAAATAAAAAATTTCTAAACTATAGCTCCTATAGGTTTCAAATTTGGTAGGAATCATTTATATGTGATCCAGAAATGATCTAATAGTGGATTTTATAACAACCTCCTCCAAATATGGATTGCGGGGGTGGGTGCTAACAATAAAAATTTTAAATTTCTAAGCTAAAGCTCCCATAGGCTCTAAATTTGGTAAGAATCTGCTATATTTGAGGTAGAAATGATCTAAGAGCGTATTTAATGATAACCTACTCCAAATATGGATTTCGGGGGTGGGTGTTAACAATTACAATTTTAAATTTCCGAGCTATAGCTCCTACAGATTCCAAATTCGGTGAGAGTCTTCTATGTGTGATGTAGAAGTGATCTCACAATGAATTTCAATAAATTCTACCTTCAATAGCGATTGCGGGGGTGAGTGTTAGAATTTTCAATTTTAATTTCCAAACTGTAACTTTTATAGACTCTAAATTTGGTGAAAATCTTCCGGTATGATGTCAAGTTCAGCTAAGAATGGATTTTATTAAATTCCTAAACCCAGAAGGGGTTTGCGACGGCGTTAACAATGAAAAATTCTCATTCTTAAACTATAGTTTCTATGGACTTGAAGTTTGGTTGAAACCTTCTGTTTATAATATAGAAATTTTCTCGAATAGGATCTTATGAAATTCCTCTCCCACATAAGAGTGTGAGAGTGATAAACATTGTCAAAAATTTATACTTTTCAAAGTTACAGTTCCTACAGACTATAGAATTTGATAGAATCTGCAAGAGAAACAGGAACTTACGGGAATGGCCTCCAAGGCCAACGGATTTAAATATTCTTCCTTTTTAATAATTATATTTTCTCACAACAATCGTCTCTTTGGCAGCGGCAAAAAGTCATTGTAAGGTTTCCAAAATTTAACTTTACATGTAGCTATTCACTCAACGGACTAAGAATTTTACATACATTTTATTTTTGCTGATCACATAACCCATGAATTGTTCTTATTACCGGATCGCGGGAACGTAACAGATTGAAATGAATGCATTTTCTAAGCATTTGAGATGTGAAAAAGGAATTTGGCTATTTATTCTAAGAGAATTCGTTAAAAACATGTACAAATAAGTTTCTATGAAAAATTGATGTCACGGAGGAAATTTAAATTAACGGCAAAATTCGTCACGCTTTAAGCTAGCCAAATTTCAACTTCACTTATGAGACGCGCAATTACTTTAACTGGAACTTTCAATGATCATTTCAAATTTTTTTCTTCGTTTCAGTCATTATTCATTTTTGGAAAAAAACCACTGGAATGTCATAGTGATTGCACATTAAAATTTACAATGAATATTAGCTAGAATAATCACAGGGATAAAAGGAACGGGCCAATCTGATAAAATTTGAAATCTGTACAAATTTAAACAATACTCCCATTAAATTTCAAGTCTAGATCTCTAAAAATACAATTCTATGAAGTGCCCAGCGGAGCGGGCGGGTAACAGCTAGTATATATATAGATATATATATATATATATATTCACATACAAAATAATTTTTTGGGACTTGGATAATATTTCTCGGTTAGTTTCTAAACAGAATCTACACCGATTTTTTTGATTGCGGCTACCAAAAGGTATTTAATTTAATAAAAATTTATAATAAAAAAATACCTAATAAATACTCATTTTTAATATTTTGTATTTAAGTAAGTGTTATTTGTATCTCAAATGACGTTCCTTTTTTTTATTCATTAAGGAGAGAGAATTTAACTTTTCGTTAAGAAGATAAGAAATTTTCAAAAATTGATAATCAGTAGCCTGCACTGAAAAAATCGGTATCTGCTAACGATTTTTTTCGGTAGCAGCTACCGATTATTTTTTTCCGTGCATTTAATAGAAAGAGCGAAAAAAATAGTTGTTCAAAAACAACTCACTCTGGCGGAAATACATGAAATTTTTTTTACGGGATATTAAATGTAGAGCGAGTCAATC
The DNA here is from genome assembly GCF_020080835.1 of Cotesia glomerata. Taxonomy (NCBI): domain Eukaryota; kingdom Metazoa; phylum Arthropoda; class Insecta; order Hymenoptera; family Braconidae; genus Cotesia; species Cotesia glomerata. The sequence continues at coordinate 10,267,680 of NC_058166.1, read as the reverse complement.
TTGCGCATAAATAAAGTTTTAAAAATCAAAAAAGCTCCTCGTGATGAGGCGTACAAAACTGTAGTGAGCTAAATTTATCTAAAATTCACGAGCAATTTTTTGCATTGTAAAATTATTATCATTACTCTCATTTTTTGGTAATTTCATTATATTATAAAGCATTAAGCGCTTAAAAGAGGTTGTTTGTGAGAATCACTGCTCAGAGATAAAATGTGCCAACTATTAATTTTTATCTCCCGATAAACGAAACGAATCGAGCTTACATGAAGTGCTTTTGATCTTGGACACCAGCCAGATAATATTTCTGTGGATTTTACCAAAGAATGTTATTTCGGGATAAAAAAAACTTAAATGAAATAAAGAGGGCTACAGAATCGTATCACTTGCGCACATTCCTTTCAACAAATTTTTTGAGCCTTTTCACGATTTATCAAAGGCCCTCGTATCACGCAACACAACCGTTACACTCAAGGTATTTGCGTGTTTATGGAACATAAATAAAATTGCGTGTAAACCTTGGAATAAGCCCTACTATACACACGAGTAAACATTTCTTTGTATGTATAGATATATTTATTATTATGGATACAGGGAGGTGTTAGAATAAATTGTTCAACAAATATCAACACGACCAAAACGAAATACAGTTCTGAGGTTATTTCTTAATAAGTTGTCACTGAAATAAAAGTTTTAAAATGTCAATTTGAAGTTAAGTTGTTCGTGAAAAAAAGTAATTTGTTGTAATTAATAACTATTGCTTTGATTTTGTTTCAGTATCCTCACGAGAAAACATGTATAAATATTATAGATAGAAATATAAAATAATTTCTAAGATAGATAAGAAAATATCATTAAAATTTTAAAGTAATATATGAAAATAAACGAATAAATACAATGCGGATACAATGTCTTTAGTAATAAGAGATACATATATTTTCAATGCTCCAACTTACTACTATCAAGACTGTAAAAGTCTTTTTCAGATCGGCTAATTAATATAAGGTCTAAATTTAAGTATAATGATAAAAAAGTTAACTTTATTCTAGAGATATAGTATATTACGACCCAAGGCCAGAAAGTTGGATTTCCTGGCGTCATATCATATCATATCACATACGTCAGGGCATCCAACATTCTGGTCGTGGGTTGTATACTATTTTTCTTGCTCTCCAGCCGAAAGTACGTAATCCCGTGGAAGGGGTTTTTGCTGGGCGTGAGGGGGCGCCGCCCGATTTTTGCAAAGCCGAAGCGAAGCCGAGGTTTTGCTGGTCGGGGCGGACAAAATAAAAAAGTAAAAATTAATAAATAAAAAAAAATAAGTTATTTTAAAGTTTACTAATAAATGCTCTGATTAAGAGAGATAAAATGCACAGAACTTGTCATGAATATTTAAACTCGATTTAATAACAGAATTAATTTTTTTGAGTAGATTAAAAATTAGTTTTTAATTAGACGACTAAGAAAGATTGAAATTAAATTATTAGAAGCTTGTAGAGTACATGGATTGTTTTATAAATATTGCTTTACTATCTGGCAAAATATAAAAGAAAGCAAATAAAATCGACAAAACTTTTATATTTTACTTTCTAAAATTTTTATATCAATTATTTGTGGAACATTATTATTAAATAGTTCATTAACAATAATCTAGTTAGAAATTATTTTTATTTATTTGACATTTTTTGGTTAGTTTATGTGCTGACATGTTACATACAGACGATGTGTGACTGTTATATACAGTTGAAACTCGCTGTATAGGCCGGTCGCGTCACGAAAATACGAAAGAAAGCGAGGATCTGTGCTGCCGGCCAGAAAATATGCGTAGCGCGCATGCCTTAGAGCAGGCCATAAAAGTTGCTCTTCCTGGAGTAAAGTGCGTCCCGGGAGAGCGTACTTTCGGCTAGGAGAGCAAGAAAAAATTTTTGACTCAACTCGTTTTCTTCAAAATGGTATTTTTGGTTTAAAATTTTTTTCTCTTAAATTAAATTAACTTTTTTGTCAGCGTACTAAAATTAAGAAAACTATCCGTACTAAGAATGCTTGTTATGTAGCTGTTGAATATTTTAAAAAATTGTCGAATACTATGATAATGATAAATTTCTCTAATAAACTACTGTAAAAAAAGTTTATTATCCTCACAAAAAAATTATATAAAAACACATACGTAATCGTATGAGAAAACATATAAGTAAAGGTATTAAAATTTATGTCACATATATCTAATTTATGTTTTTTTTTTTTTTCTCGAAAACATATATAAACAATTTTCCTATGCTTGCCTATATGTTTTCATATATGTTGAATAAATCCGTTCATATGTGCAAAAAAAATTCTAATTATTCCTATCAAAATAAGACTAAATCCGGAAAGTTAACAGCTTCAATGAATCATTTACCTCTTACCGTTTTTCGGAAAATTTTAAAGTTTTTTCATACATAAACTTCATACATAAACGGGTAATACCTAACATATATAAAAATATGTAGCATTTAAAAAATTGTTTATAGACGTTTTCGGCAAAAAAAAATATAAAATTTATGTAGAGTCATAATGTGCGCAGCGGGTAAGAGTGCGCAATCCCATGTATTTGGGACTTGAATGAATGGGTTTGCGCACTCTTACTCACTGCGCATAGTTGCCCTACATGACCCTACACGGAAAAAAAAGTGGCTTTAAAATCTCATCAGGTGGTACAAAAATTGTATCACCTGTGAAGTCAACAGAGGTGAACCTAAATTTACATCACCCGGTGATACAATTTTTGTATCTAATGTATTTTAAATGGGACTAACTTGACGGTGATATACGTACCCTCAAACTTTGAAATAAAAATTTCAAGACAATATTCTTTTAGCATTGAACATACAAAATCATCGGCCATGGTATTTTCACGTTTTTTTTTTATAACAAATTCTTAATAAATAAAAAAATACATACGACAAGAGACATTAACAACAAATATAACCTATACAATATTGAGGCGCATGCGTGTAGGGCACGCATAATTTACTCCACTGGGATGTAAAATCTCCCTAGTACACGGAAAGAAAAATATGGGAACTATTTCCATAATTTTATGGGAACAGTTCCCAGGCAATTACAGGAACTGTTCCCATAATTATAGGAAATTTTCCCAGAATTATGGGAACGTTTCCCATAACGATGGCAATGGTTCCCATAATAATATAGGAATAGTTCCTATATTTATAGGAACCATTCCCATAATATTATGGGAAATATTCCCATAATAATATAGCAATGTTTCCTATATCATTATGGGAACTATTCCCATAATGGTATAGGAAGAATTTTATAGGAATCATTCCTATACCATTATAGGAATCGTTTTCAAAATAAAATAAAGATAAAATTTTCGTGCGGAGTGAGTTCGAAATAATTTCTATAATATATACACGGAAAAAAAAATTGATTTTCATGTGACAACAACATAATTTTTATGTAGTATGCAATAATAGTTAAAACAACAATAATAATCAAATAATAATAATAATAATCTATATTATTGAGAGAATAAAAAAAATTTTGTGGCCAGTGTATTTATATGATAAAATGGGTTTTGCTTGAAGTTGGGCTTTTTCAAAGTTTCATATCTTTCTCACCAATAGTCAGTTTATTATAATAAGAATCTAGGTTACATTAAAAAATGCTCTGTGTCTAGATACATAATGAAGAAATGACCTTGTATCTGGTAAACTATTAATATTTTTGAAGATATAAGCTCACATCCCGATGTTACACTCATCAAGAGCTTTCATTTGAGTACCCACATGCATTTTTGATATATTTTCCATATTTACATATATATAATATATATAAATATATAAAATATATGAAAAATTGATGTAGGTACTCAAATGAAAGGTCTCGATGAGTGTAACATCGGGATGAGCTTATATCTTAAAAAATTTCAATAGTTCACAAGATACAAGGTCATTTATCAATTATATGTCTAGAGATAGAGCATTTTCGAATGCAACCTAAATACTTATCATCATGAATTGACCATCAATGAGAATTATATGAAACCTTGAAAAGGCACAAATTCAAGTCAAGTCCTTTGCAATGACACTAAATTTCACTAAAAAAATCGATTTCATCATATGACTATCCAGAAGACAAAATTGTTCTTATTATCTTAATAATATAAATTATTATTATTATTATTATTTGATTATTATTGTTGCTTTAACTACTATTGTCTGAAAATCATGTCCTTATGAAAATCATGTATCTGCCACAGGAATGTATCATGTGGCACCCCTAATTTTTTTTTTCGGTGTAGGATTTAAACCTATATATCATGGGAACCATTCCTAAACTATTATGGGAATGGTTCCCATAAATTATGGAAACCATTCCTATAATGGTATAGGAATAGTTCCCATAATTTTCTTTCTGTGTAGTATTTTTATTTTATGATTATTATTCTACTCTAATTCATATTTATTTAGTGGTATGCCAATGACAATTTGGTTATCTATATTCATTATTACACAAACATCAATAATATTTTCTACTGAAACTAATATAATACGATCTTCTGTGTGAACTTTGAGTAAGTAATCTTCTGTTCTAAATCTGTATCGATCTCCTGTAACTACATATACATCATCTGTAATTAGTTTCTGAATCACAGCATAATGATTAGCTCTACAATTAGAAAGATTATCAATGCAGTTACAGGTTATAATTTTTATGAAGTACATAATCAACCCTAAGTAAGATTTGCCGTCCAGTAAGTACCGAATCGCATTCGATTGGGTTTGTAACTCCTCTGAATACATTGTTGACACAAACAATTTGCTATTTTTCATCAGTCTCAAGTACCGGTACACTCTCATGTTGATTATGTCCATAATATTTAATAGATCTCGAAGGTTATCAGGAAGGGGGTTAACAATTTTGTACGTTCCGACACTGTAACAATGATCACCAATTTTTTCGTTGATTTTAACTTGATTTTTCTTTCTCAAGCAAAATTCTCGAATACTTCCCTCTGGCAATTCTTCTATAAAAACTGCTTTCGTGATATTTCTGTAATGAGAATTTGCAACTTGTGTATCTATATGACTTGTTCCTTTAATTGATTTTAAAAACAATCCATTCATGTTTTCATATTCATAACAATGTGACGACCATAACGGGCCAAGTCTTCTCACACAATCTGGAAAATGAATAATTTGATGAGAATTAATCGAGCAATGTCTGAGTCCATAAAGTGCTTCAAAATCTTTGACAAATTTATGTAAAAAATCTTCAGCTACACGGAAAGAAAATTGTACGAAAAATTACGATGAAAACATCGTAATTTTTAGTATAGGACACTGTAGCGCCGGACCAGAACTCAAACATCATAATTTATACGATGTTACATCGTAAATTTCTATCACTCAAATTAAAATGAAGTTTAGTTCACCGAAAAAATAATTTTGTATCACCGAGGAATCGAACCCGGAGTCCTCTCCGCCACAAGTCCAAGGTTTATCCCCTTACGCTATCGGAGGGAATATCCAAATTTTCTGTTCAGTCACATAATAAGACCCTCCATACAGTAGTTGGTCATCTTTCGATGGTGGCGTCGCAAACTACTGGACTCTGTCTGTCTCTCTTTTATTAAAACATATAGTATGCGTTCTTATTCACTTGCTCTTACGAAAAAAAAGTTTACTAAATAACATCGTAATTTTCAATAATTCAAATTGTATTCTGTAGACGGCAGCATCGTAAAAATCAACATACTGAAAGTCTAGTCCTGGATTACGATGTTACCATTGTAATTTTTCATAGGATTTTTTTTCCGTGTATTTCAATTAAATCTTCTGTGACTTCATCTAAACTAAGCACTGCACATGCTGCAATCAAAAGTTTGTAATGCTCAAAGTATTCATTCCGTAAAATCCCATCAAAAATGGGAATCGAGTAATAATATGCCCATAATTTTAACTCTGAAACTTTCCAGTGTACAAGTTCGGTGATAGATCTAGGCATTCGATGGACAAACTTAGGGGGTTTAATTGAAGTTAACCTATTATTGATTGTATCTATCACGTCGTATAATGAGTATAGCTCCGATCGGTATTGAACATCGAAGAGTAGCGTTAAAATTTTTTTAATAACCCCCCCTTCAACTGCATGCATTCTATCTACAGCTAACCCTCCAATAAAATCTGGTACATAGATCGATAAAAATGTTGGTCCTTTGACACCCATAATAAGGTTATCTTCCGTTGCTAATCTGGCCCACTCAATGCAGTTTATTGACGTTCTCATATCTAATATTTGTTGATACGGATAAACATGTGTGAACCCAGCTTCAGTATTAAAAGTTTCACCTCTTATACAACAAGTCATACAACCATATTCACCGTTGAATTTTTTAAAATTCAGAAAGTCTGATTTAGCAGGAGTATCAGCAGTTCCAACAATAATAATTCCTCTTACTGTAATTGGTTCATACTCATTAGGTATATTAACAGTAATGCCATTAACAAGTTTTAATAATTGAGGTTCGAATTTACTCATAAATAAATTAGGATCAGGTTTATTTTTTCCGAACCACAATCTTAAAAGTAATGTATTTTATATCAAGTTGCGAATTTTGAAAGGAAGTTCATTCATTGTCAACAAAAAAGGAGACATGCTAATTTTAGACGATTTGAAAACAGGAATACCATCCGTATACCAGCTGAATGACAAATTTCTTGGATCTCGTAAGAATCCATTGTTGAACCAGGATTGATAAATGGAACCATCATAAATGTCTGAGATTTTATTTTGATTTACTAATCTTTGAAAACGGTGTTGCAGCGAGTTAAAAAATCCTGTTTTTTTAAACATATCTCTAAGCTGTTTTATAACATCAAGAATAATAAAATAAGATGGTTTTTTCCTTGGACATGATGGACACCTATGATTCTCCGTAAGTAATTCTCGATTACATGAAGAGCAATAAAAATGTTTCTTGATATTATTAGTTTTATGAAGAGAAAAGAATTTTTTAAATTTGAACAAACTGTTCTTTTTTAAGTTTTGAGGTGGGCAATGTAAATTAATAACTTGAATAATATCTTCAATAGCAGTCATCGTGAGATGATGTTTAGCTAAAAGAGTTAATATCAAGAGCATACTGTCAATGACTCTCAATGGAGCATCATTGTACAACGGTCGATCATCGTCAATGCGGTTGTAATTATCATTATCATTATCGTCATCACTATCTTCATCTTCAGAAACTGAGTCATCATTGCTAATATCTTGTTGGTCCTCATCAGAGGTTCTACTATTATTGTCGCCATCTTGTTGATTTTCATGATTAGAATTATTATCATCGTCATTATCATTAATATTTTCATTAATCTCCCTGTAACAATGCATAAAAATGAATATAAATCTTTTAAATATGAGTAAAAGACCCATGATGCCCAATTTATAAATTTCCGAGTTTTTCATTTTTTTTTCTCAAAAAATTTATAAAACTTTAAATTTTGAAGATATTTTTTTTGTACGAGTGATCATATCTTTTTAAAAAAATTAGTGTAAGATAATCTTTTTATTTAAGATTACTTTAAATTTTATTTTTAGCTTAAAAAAAAGTTCAAAATTAATTCAAGTGCTTTGTGTACTTTTTTTAGTAAATAATACAATATCAAACTATTTAATAGATACACACAAAAAACAAATTTCTTGCGCCAAAAAAATTTTAAGGAAAACAAAAATTATTTTGGAGCAAGAAAAAATTTTCTTGGCTCAAGAAAATTTTCTTGACTCAAGAAACTTTAACTTCATTCAAGAAATTTTCAACTTTCCTTAATATTTTCTTGAGCCAAGAAAATTTACATTTCAGTCAAGAATTTTTTTTTTCAGTGTAGTTTTCTTTATCAAAATTCTAAACAACATGGTGATAATCTATTAGTAAATAAATTCTTAATGCCTAAATGGAAATGATCAACTTATAATGTCGACTATTTTTAATAAGTAGCTACTACTTTATCAAGGTGCATTGGATCATTAAATCAAAAAATTTAGTTAGCTTGAAGAGTATAGAAAGTTTTATGTGTATTTTTTTCCAGGCTTAGATTGTTATTATATTTATTTAACAAAAATTTTCCAAGATATGAAATAACTTCTAAGAAAGATGACTTTATTTTAATAACCTTCTATGAAGATGTGATCTCTAAAATTAGTATACCGTATTAAAATTTGTGTTTTAAAAGCAGAATACTCCTTTGCTTTGTATAACTTATAATAATTTTACCAAAAAAAAAAATTAAAAAAAAAAGTGTAAAATTTAAATAACTGTTGTGACGATCGGATGCATTGCGTGAAATCTTTTATGCTCATTTGCATTTATAAAAATAAATATAAAAATCTTACATGTTACGTTGTATTATACAGCTCAATTATTTTTTCCAATAATAAGTTTAGTACTAGACAAATTCTTAGTTATTTAATTACTATTGATAAATTCATTAATATTTGGCATTTTAATAGTTATTATTTCCTTCAGTGTGAATATTTCTGCAAATAACTGTGATGACAATAGATGTATACATTCAAACGACAAGACAAATGAACAAGTTTTCATTACATTGAATCAAAATATTTTTCTGAGATTATTTTTTAATTTTATGCAAATAACTGATTTATCATAGTTAGTGAACATAACGATTACCCTCGACATGAGCAAAAAACCCCGACAAAAGAAGTAGGCTCTTATTTGGTGGGTAGAATCGAAAGAAACTGATATTGTGCCACTTTTAAAAGTTCCAAAAAGATATAAGTTTGTTGGTGCAGATAGAGAATTAATTTGGAAAGATGAAAAAACTAAAAAGGAAACTAAAATTAAAATGAAAGTATTAGCGATAAACAGTAAGTATATTGACATAATTTTGCTTATAATGTGATGATTGATAAATCTTTACTAGCCTTACCATGATTTTTGTCAAAATTATAGAAATTTAACTATTTTGCTCTCGAAATATTGAGAAAATAGTTCTTTTATTAATTTTTTTAAGATATACATCTAACCGTTATAATATTATTATTCAGTATAACTATAATATTTATTAAATTATTTCTAGCTGATCAAGAAGAGTTAGAAAAAATTAGTGTTAATGATAATGGAGAGATAATTGATGAGTCTACAAAAATATTTTCATCTGATGTTTTAAAAAAAAAAAAAGAAATCAAAGAAAATTCAAATTTAATTGATGGAATAAAAAATTCAAATAAAAAAAAAAAATTGAGGCTAAAATAATAAATTCAAAACCAATCCTCAGTAGAGCAAGAGCAAGTTTTACTGATAGTCAAAGTGAGAAATTCCCTAATCAATCCTTGGTCCAACCTAACTTAATTTCGAACACTCAAACTCAAAATTTCTCTCAAAGTTCATCATCTCGTAATTTTTATCAAATTTTAGAGACAGATAATTATGAGTTCCCCCCAGGACTTCCTGTTTTGAATGAACCAGTTACTATAAATTTGATTAGCAATACAGCTAATAACAGTTATAAAAAAGATACCATATTACCTTGTTCTTCAACACTTTCTTATTCTCCCATAGAAGCAAAACAGACTACATGCTTAAACATGTCGTCCAGTCTTATTCCTATATCAAATTCAAAGCAAAGTATATTTGATTATTGATAATTATGTCAAATACCAGCTGTCCAAATAATTAAAAATCTTCTTTGTCATCACTACTCATTATTGTGATTTAAATTGTAGTTGCAACAGAACTAGAAGCTTCATATGTGCCAGAACAAATCAAAGAATGCTGTTTAAAAACTCAAAATGAAGCTCATTTCAACGGATTAATAAAAGTATGATTATTTTATTTATTTCTAAAATTTTAATTTTTTTAAAAATAATTTTAAATTCTTTCTTCATTATTAAAATTTTTTCTCTGCTAATTACAAGAAGTTTAAAAAGTGTTTTTTAACTCAAATTTTAATAACCTTACATTTTGATTCTTTAAATTCTTTTTTGATTCTGTCTTCAGATTAATTCTTTTTTATAGCTAACATAAAGATTTGTGAATAAAGAAATTTCTTTTTCTTTAAGCTTTTATAAGTAGTAAAGTATCACTTTTCTAATTAATAATTATATGAGCAACAAAGTATATTAATTTTTCTTTTTCTTTACATAGGTTCCAAAACATTACTTTAAGAAAGAAGAGAATAATGTAAATAAAAGGCTTTACTCTTAACGAAAATTCTCTAGCACTTTTAAATTTGAGACATCGATATTAAAATTTCTTAATTTTAGGTTGAAGTAGTTCCAAACACAAATTTATTTATGCAGGAAGAAACGAAACTACGAATCGAATCAGTTGCAGAAAACAACTGGCGTGCGTTGGTAGGAGAAGCATTGGAAGAAATATATGGTGAAAATATAATTAACTATTCAGCCAAGGGAAAAGGACCAGATTAACGCCCGGCTATCGATCATCGAGTATTTAAAGGATTATTTCGTAAATATTATTATCTGTTACTTATTGTTCACCCTGCAAATATTCAATATCTAACTGATTTGTAGAGTACAATAATTTCGTTTTTCTTGGCTACTTACAAGTTAATTTTACTTCAAAGAACAATATTTTTTTATTTTATGAATTTGTAATATAATTAATATTATTAATTAATTAACATTTCGCTTCATATTTTGTTAAGATATAGGAACTTAAAGGCTTTATTTTGTCCTTTTTCTTATTCTTTGAGGTATTGAAAAATTTTGATTCACTTTAACTTAATTTCTAGAATGGTCGAAGAGTATTGCGACAGAAGAAATAACCTCCAAAAAATTCGTAAAAAGCATACTTCATAAGTGTTCTAATAAGCGTAAGTATGCGGTTACGGATAACTCAGAAAAAGAAAATCAGAAACAGAAGTGCAGTAAGTTTAAATACCACTGACTGACTACATACATACACTGTAAAAAATTTGCGGAGTGAATGATTTTTACTTAATTTTTATTAATAATAAAATTCACTCCGCATTCACTCTCAAAATGAATGAATTTAGAAATAAATAAATTTTTATAAAGAAAATATTTTTATAAACCTTTTTTATATTTAATTATTAAAAATTTAATTTATTATTTTTGATAACATTTCATTTTAATCATTATTATAATGTTTTTATTTATTTTTTTTATAAATTAAAAATTTTCAAATATATATATATATATATATATATATATATATATATATATATATAATACTAGCGGACCCAACAGACGTTGTCATGTACACACGTCTTAAATTTAGAAATTTTAGGAATGAGCTTGTATAGTTAAAAACATCATTAGTTAACAATATGCAATGGGCATTCTTCAATAATTAATATTTTTGTAAATATAAGCCCATTTTGATTTTATACTCATCAAGAGCTTTCATTTGAGTACCCACATGCATTTTTGATATATTTTATATATTTATATATTTCACAAATAACATATATATAAAATATATAAAAAATGTCATGTGGGTACTCAAATGAAATAACTCAATGAGTGTAACATCGGGATGAGCTTATATCTTTCAAAACTTCAATAATTAAGAAATGACATTGTATCTTGTCAACTAATGACATTTTCAAAGATATAAGCTCATCCCGATGTTACACTCATCGAGACCTTTCATTTGAGTACCCACATCAATTTTTCATATATTTTATATATTTATATATATTATATATATGTATATATGAAAAATATATCAAAAATGCATGTGGGTACTCAAATGAAAGCTCTTGATGAGTGTAACATCGGGATGTGAGCTTATATCTTCAAAAATATTAATAGTTTACCAGATACAAGGTCATTTCTTCATTACGTATCTAGACACAGAGCATTTTTTAATGTAGCCTAGATTCTTATTATAATAAACTGACTATTGGTGAGAAAGATATGAAACTTTGAAAAAGCCCAACTCCAAGCAAAAACCCATTTTATCATATAAATACACTGGCCACAAAATTTTTTTTATTCTCTTAATAATATAGATTATTATTATTATTATTATTTGATTATTATTGTTGTTTTAACTATTATTGCATACTACATGAAAATTATGTTGTTGTCACATGAAAATCAATTTTTTTTTCCGTGTATATATTATAGAAATTATTTCGAACTCACTCCGCACGAAAATTTTATCTTTATTTTATTTTGAAAACGATTCCTATAATGGTATAGGAATGATTCCTATAAAATTCTTCCTATACCATTATGGGAATAGTTCCCATAATGATATAGGAAACATTGCTATATTATTATGAGAATATTTCCCATAATATTATGGGAATGGTTCCTATAAATATAGGAACTATTCCTATATTATTATGGGAACCATTGCCATCGTTATGGGAAATGTTTCCATAATTCTGGGAAAATTTCCTATAATTATCGGAACAGTTCCTGTAATTGCCTGGGAACTGTTCCCATAAAATTATGGGAATAGTTCCCATATTTTTCTTTCCGTGTAGTTTATTTATGTGAATAAATAATTAAAAATTAATTTGATTTAATAAAATGCTTTAAATTAAATTAAATTAAATAAATTTATAATAAAAACATAATTATTTATATTACAATTTTTTTAGAGTTTTTTTATGTTGTTAAATTTAATGTATCTAATTAATAATAATAATATAATATACTCAATAATTTGAAATGATTTAATTTACAAATTAATTTTTTTATCAATAATTTTTAAGTTACTATTTAAATTTATTTGTATTGAACTATTTAATGTTGGTATGAGTGTATTTTGGAAGGTTACATTGATCAATAAAAAAAATTGGAGATAAAAATATCGATCAAAACAATTAAAAATTGTCTAGTAGGCTCATGTAGGTTCATGTAGGCTTATGTAGGTTCATTATTCTGACTCGGGTAATTTTAAAATGTTTATGGCTAAATATAAATGAAGTTCTACTTCTATACAATTACATTATTATTATTTTTTTTTATATTTCGTGCGAGGTCTAGGACATCTCTTAAATTATGATCAGTATCAAAAAATAATATTTTCACCAATAAACTGCCTTCATAAAAATAAACAGACAGTATAAATGAAATATCAAAAACTTAACGATCTCCGAATAAATAAAATATTTTATTCGTGTCTATAAACGAACATGATAAGGCCAAAACAAACAAGCTCCTGGTCATAACGTAATTTATGAGCGAAAAAACCGGCATTAATTTTAATTTAATTTTTTACGAACTGACGGGGTGAACGGAAAAAAAAAACAACTTTAAAATGTAACAGCTATTAAAAAAATACTGCCTTTAATTACCGAGTCACAAGTTTTATTTTTATGGGTCGAAGTCAAGATGAAGTGGGCAATAAAGTGGAAATTTTTCCGGTGGATTGAAAATTCTAATTTCACAAAGAGAAATTGAGTGAAACCCTTGGTTAGGAAATTTGAGAAGAATGACAAAGTTTTGAAACGTACTGAGAATTTAAATAAAACATATCATGCAAGCTCTTAGAGCGAATCTAGTATTAAAGCAACCAACGAATAATAAAATTAAAGCCATTTCAAAAGCTAATGGCTGTTACAGTTACAGTATTATCTGTGCCAGGAAGCAAGGGGAATAATCTGCCTGATTATTGAGAAGAGAAGAGACTCGCAGTGGGTACATTTGAACATATATGAGCCAGTAGATCCGATCGATACAAGAGGGAATATACTTTCGGAGATACCAGATAACTCTTTGAATATTCCATATCGCAAAAGACTCGGCTTTATACTGTCGTTCTTGCGTTTCCGATAATCGCTTCGTTCCTAATAAAAAAAACCTGAAAGGCTAAATTTTAAGATCTTATTTAATTCAATTTTTTTATTAGCTGCCTTGGGTTATCTCATTATCGATTTTTACCAACTCTGTTGATAATGGAACGTTTTTTGGATCACGATGTTTCCATTTTAAAAAGGAATATTGTGTTGCTATAGATTATGTTTACGCTATAAACAAAATCTTACTAAAAAAAATGTTATTTTCAAAATTTTTCTTTTGTTATGAATTATTAACTTCAACAAATTGATTCAAAAAATTCATGAATAGCACAAAAAAAATGATTAAAATTATTGATCATACATTGATAATGTTCTAATCCAATTACCCCCCCCCCTCCCAATATATGTGTTTTCATATATGCAAACATTTATGAAAACATAAACGAAGATATTAAAAAATTCAAACGTCATATACACGGAAAAAAATTAGGAAAACGGTTTAATTAGGAAAATTAGGAAATTAGGACCCTGAAGGCCATCCCTGCAACTTCCCGCCAATTCTATACCTAAACACTTGAAATTGCACTTATGACGTTTAGAGCTCTTCGAGCTCAAAAAAATAGCTTTTGTATGCTTTTGAGCTCTTCGAGCTCAAAAGTTTGATAGAAATTTGATAAAACACAATTTTTTTAATTTTCAAATCGCGATAACTTTTGAATGAATGAACCGATTTTCATGCGGTTGGTGGCATTCGACGCAGTTTTTAAGCTTCATGAACAATCTTTAAGTTTATATTGACAGAGTGGAAAACTTCGGAGTAATTCCGAAAAAACACTTTTTTGGCTTTCTTTCGTCAACGATAACTCACGAACGAATCAACCGATTTTGACCGGACTGATGGCGATCGACGTGGTTTTTTGATGTTAAGAGCTGATGAGTTTTTGGAATTTATCGGTAAAGCCGTTTAAAAGTTATTCCAAAAAAACCATTTTTGAAAAAATTTTTTTTTGTAGTTTTTTTGCGATTTCTCAAAATCTACCGGTCCGAAGCGTTCCAAACTATAAACAAAACCTAAGTTTGGTCAAGCCTTTTCGAATGGCATCAACCGCGATCAAATCGGTCAAGCCGTTCAAAAGTTATAAGAGGTTTACACACACACACACACACACACACACACACACACACACACACACACACACACACACACATACAGACATACGGATATCATCGCGGAAACATTCGGGGAAGCTTCCTGGGACCTCAAAACGTCGAGATATGATGAGAACTCGATTTTTGAAAAACGGAGTAAAACCAATAACTTCCCGATTGTTGAAAATTTTCAATTTTCTTAGCGGGAAGTTAAAAAGATGATTTAAAATTGATACCACAAATGATGTAAAAATCCGATTGTACGAGTGATGCTATTTTCGGTTTGAGGTGATACAAATATTGTATCACCGTGATGTAGCCCTAGTAGAAATGTAATCAAGTATCTGGTCAGTAACTGGCTAGTTTAACTAGACTTAAGCTAGGAACTGGCTAGTATAATATCCAGTAACTGTCTAGTAACTGGCCAGTTTTACTAGATATCAAATAAAACATGGCGACTCTTATTGATCTTGACGTTATTGAAAATTAAATATCGATTTTATTACAATTAAAAATTATAATAATAATAATAATAATAATAATAATACACGGATAAATTATAAAATTTATTTATTAATTTATTATATTACATCTTTAAATATAAAACGAGAAACATTAATAACATAAAATAATTAAAATTATGTTTATTTTTTTCGATTGCCCTCCCAGTCTTTTGCATTGCTTAAAATTACTCCCACAGCTTGTAAAATATCAGATGGATTACCACAATTGTGAGCTTTAAAAACTTCATTCAAACAATCTATGATGTTAAAATCTTTTATAATAGTTTTTTCACCACTTTTTCTGGAGTCAGTGTATTTCAAAGCTATATCCTTAACTAACATTCTTTTAAATATATTAATTAATTATTTACTTATTGTAGTAATGGTTGGCGCATACCAGAAGTTCAATAGAGAAATAAAGTCTAACCGTAATGATGATTCAGTTTTAAGACGACCATCGAATTTTTCGAACTCGTCTTTGGTTTCGAAAGGAAAATTTATTTTGTATTTATTAGCAAAAGAAACCACTGTAACGTTCTCTTTAGTATCTTTAATTGATTCCAATAACTTAATTATATGATTTTGATTCTGTAAAATTTTGCTTAACTTAGCATCATTATTGCTTTGATAAAAATTGAACTTTTTTCGTGTAATTAATAGTTGATCTGAAAAATCAACAACATTTAATTCTTTTGGGACATCAATAATTTCAAAATTTAAATCTAATTTTTCTTCGCTTTTTAATATTTTTTGGTTTCTAATATCAGGTATCAAATGAATATGATGTTTGGGTACCATCATCAGTTGTTATTTTTATTTTTTTAGTAGATTTATTGCTATGTTTAGAAGACTTTCTTTTATTGCATGTAAAATTATCACGTTTTTCATCGTCAGATGAATTTTCATGTTCGTTATCAGTTGAGCTTTGACCCATCACAATCCATTATATCAGAGGACTGTACTGATAACTGCATTTGCGCCATCATACTGTGAGCTTTTTTTTTAATAGCTCTTGACGTTTTTCTCGCTCGATACGCGCAGTTATTTCTTCAGGTTGAACATCCACGCTTGAAAAGGCATGGTTTTCTGTCTCTAAAACAGAAAGGTTTTTCATACCTTCCTCATGAGATCCTGCAAAATTTAAAATGTGTTTTATAAAATACGTTTAGCCTGCCTACTGAAGAACAAACAGAAATTTCATCATACTTGCTTGCCCTTTAACTGTAACATAAAATCTTGGCCATTCATCATTGGGAGCATCACAATTTTTAATCATTCTATGTAATTTTTCAAGCGTTTTTGCTTTGTAGAGTGGAGGTGGGTATTTAGTTAAACATTTATTAGTATTTTTATCATATGTTACCCAGGAAGAAGGCAAGCATTCTATTTCTTTTATTTTTTTTTTGTTGATGTGAATCCCTGGCGGATTCGTGGTCACGATAAAATGATCGAAAAACGACGGTGAATGTACCGTGAATTCACAGTGTTGACAAATGATCGTCAAATGACCGTCACTTGACTATCAAACGGCCATCGTTTGACAGTGAACGACGAGTATCATTGTGAAAGTTTTTCACTGTTACTTTATGATTTTTATTCTGTATAGTTATCATACTTCACTCAGAAAAACCCAATTTTTACTTGACTTCTCCGATTTTTTATCTGAGTAAAAATCGTAGATCATCGATCGATCTTCTGTCATTTAACAGTCATTCGAAAACATATAAATTGTCAAAAAACCGTAACTTGGTGGTGGATGCACAGTAGTCTGTAAGTGAAACGAGCGTATAATGTCGGTAAGTCAGGAACAAGTGTTGTATTTTTTTCATATTCTTAAATGAAAAACAATAATAATTTTTGTTTATGAAAAATATAATAATATTGTTTTTTTTTTTTTTTTTTAATCGGGAGATATTTTATTCAACAATTAATTAATTAATAAATTATAATTTATTTTCAACTTAACTTTAAATATTTTCTGCACGTCTAATATTTTCACCGTAATTCCAAAATTCGAATCCATTATTAAAGATTTGAGTTTTTTTTTTTTTTTTTTTAGAGACGAAAACTTTAATTTCAAAATTACGGAAAAATTGTTTGTTATCAAGAAAAATTATTATGAGATATTTTTTTTAACAATTTCTTTTTCAGATCTTTTTTTATACAGTTAATAATTTCACCGTAATTTCAAAATCAAGATTTTCGTAATCATCAAAAATTTGAATCATTTATTACGATTATTATTTTGAAGTCATGGAAAAAATATAAATTTATTTAAGCTATTTTTATCTGTACAATGAAAAAAAATTACTTGGTTTTGACACTTTGTGAGGTGACTGATTTAACCGTTTCAAACAGTGCCTCAGATAGCCGAACTGGTAAAGTCTCGGGCACGCAACTAGATGAGTCGGGTTCGAGCCCCGGTCTAGACTGTCCGAAATATTTTTTTTTATTTTATTGTCTGTGACAGTATGCCATAATTTATAGCTAAATTTGTCATTAAAGACAAATTTGGGAACTGGGGAAATAAAGGATAAAGGGGGGAAGAGGGACCTTACTCAGTAGGAATTTTTCGGTAACCGAAAAAATAATTCAGACAGCCCAGACCGGGACTCGAACCCGGATCATTTGGTTACGCGCCAAAGGCTCTACTAGTTAAGCTATCCGAGACATTGTCCGTAACTACCATTCCGTCACCTAATAAGACCTACCGAGTAATAAACACCACCGTCCATCTTACGGTAAAGAGCCATAATTTATAGCTAAATTACCGGAGGGTTACCGGGTCAAACGGACTTGAAATTCGGATTCAGTGGGTCAATATTCATTTCGATAGGTAGGTGCAATCCAAAGTACATGCCACTTTTTTTTGTGTGCCAGAGTTATGTATGATCATATATTTTGGATATATTCTATGTAACAACTATATTTATTAGAATATTTGTCAGACAATTAAAAATTTTAAAAATTTAGGCATTATAACGATATCACAATATTTGATTATAAAAATATACAATGTTATAATTTTTTTTATCAACTGTTGTTTTATTAAAAAGTATAAAAATTACGATAAAATAGTGTCATTTATTGTTTTCTTGTAATTAATGAAATTTATCTCAGAGGCAATTTATTGAAAGGGTTCAGCTATCAATCTATCTTATAGAAAATTGAATTCTTTACAAAAAAAGTCCTTTGCAATTTAAGTGTCAGATCAATAGTTTAGGAGAAAAAATCAAAAAACCACGACTTTTGAGCAAAAATCGAATGTACTATTTTTTACTGGCGAGGTAACTCATAAATTGGAAATAAGCTGTCAGAGCTTTTAAAGAGGAAGGATTCCTCTACAACTTCTGCCCATGGTCAAATGAATATCATGAAATGTCGCTATGCTATAGATAATTTAAGCAAAAAAAAATTATTTTAACGGGTTAATTATATGGGAAAACTTTAAATTCATCCAGCGAGTACTTAAAATTGAAATTAAGAACTATCCCTTGGTGAGAATTTTTTTTCTATGTTCAGAACAATATTTCGTCAATGGAGTGAGAAAAAAAAAATAGTCTTCTCAAATGAAGCACCCTAGTAGACATCGTTCACAACGGATCCGATGCTGACTGACAAACCGCTCAGTAAGAACGAACTTTATACGGTGAAAAGACCGTGAAACAACCGTCAATCGACCGTGCTTTCACCGTGTCGCTGAAACCGCCAAGGATTGGACGAGATCATATAAGTACTGGTTGTCAATTCTTTTTTAAGCTAAAAAAAAAAAGAATTTTTATTAATTTTTCGTTTAATAAATTATAATCGAAATAAAAATTAATTTACCTGTGTATAATAATAATAATAATAATATCCGTCGCAATTAATATTCCTTAATTTTTTTTCACATATTTGTACAAACTGATTAACAATAAATAACCTTTATGAATCTCAAACCTATACTATGACAAGTAAACAACTTGAGTTAGGTGACCTCTATCTGTCTCTGTTCTCAACCATGTTAAAATATCTCTTGAAACATTTCTCTCTTTTTTTTAAGTTGCCATAGTAACCAAATATGGCTGTTTACATGTATACCACTACTTATATACTACTTTGTCACATAACCAAAAATAAGTTTTGTCTTTGTAAATAAATAAAATTTTAAAGTATATTACATATTAGTGAGTTGAATATAACTCTATTTTAAAATTATACTTATTTACTTTAAAAAAGTAAAAAATTGTGATAATCATCATTGTTAATATTATTAAATAATTAGCACAGATTATTTTTACTCACTAATAAATGATGTAAATTTAAAATACACTGACACTTTTAAAAAATTTTATTGTTTTTAATTTTAAAAAATTTTATTTTTAATTTTAAAAAATTTTATTTTTAATTTTAAAAAATTTTATTTTTAATTTTAAAAAATTTTATTGTTTTTAATTTTAAAAAATTTTATTGTTTTTATTTTTAAAAAATTTTTATTTTTTTTAATTTTAAAAAATTTTTAAATATGATTAAACACAATACAAGTACCTTAACCATCAAACACCCGTAATAGTTTGAATTTGAAAATAATATTAATAAAAATTAATAACTGGATTAAATGTCAATGTCAGTCAAAAATTTTTAATTTTTTATTTTAATGCAATAAGGGTACCACAAATTTTAATGGCCTACCATCACAAGATTTTGATTCCAAAGCCACCGATTTTTTGTAAATACGGTTAACTTCAAATGTTTTCAGAGAATCAGAAATTTCACAACTACACTCAAACATATTAAGAATACTTGAATCACATGGATATTCAAAAATTGGTTTTTTAATACTCCATACTTTTCCTCGCATTAAATAAAGTCCGTCCTTCTGATAAATACTTCTAATTTCTAATACATCAAAATTTATTAATAATACCATATTGTCAGGTGCTGTTGGACGAATAAAATAACTCCTGTATTTCAAGGCTTTGATTTTATAATTCTGTCGCTTCAGGATTTCAAACATAGGTTTCATAGGAGTTTTTTGCGAGTAATTTTCTGCTCACATAAGTAACGTCTTGCGAATTGAGCGAGAGGTAAATGTCCAGATCGTATGAACTTTCGGATTTTACCTAAAAAATTTTCAAAAGCATAAGCTGAAAATTGAATCGTAGGTAGACCAGTAAATTCCACATCGTCAGCAAGATGAGCTACATTATGCATATTAATTACCAAAGACTTTTCTCCGTAATGTTTTTCTAAATCTAGACAAAATTTCGAAAGTAAACCTCTGGCGAAATTTACGTGAGTTTGCATTAGGTTTTCATCTGAAAGTATTCTTGTTGCTACGTGAAATAATAAAAAGTGATTATAAAGATGATCAGGTATAATATTTTTGAATATTATAGGTCCAACTGTTTGACGAATCAATCGAAATTCTGTTGCTTTGAACTTTGATAAATATTTTAATGATCTTGGTTTTCTAGAATATTTCCTTGGCATTTGATTTCTTAAATCTTCCAATCTTTTTGAAAGTATTTCCCAGTTAGTTTTACTTATTTTAACTTTTTTTTCACCATTATACCAATAATTTAGATGTTTACTGGTTACTCCATTATCTAAAAGATGCATCGGATCTAATACTATAGATCTAACCATGTCTATCGGTGGTTTAATAGTAATTAAAGGTGTAATTTTTCTGTGATGTTCTGGGTCATCATACGCACGAAATGATTCATCAGTTCTCAAAAAAGCATCATCAAATCCATAAACAGTAGTTCCATCAATTTTTTTACCAACAACAGTACAACGTTCACAAGCATGGAAGCCTCCATTATGCTTTACACCTTTTATGAAGCTTCTAGCTGGGGTGTCGCAAACGATACTATTTATTTTAACCGAAAATAGTTTATCGTCTATTTTCAAACCATTTAGTTGAAGATCATTAATTTCAATAATCAATTTATTAAAGTATTGTACCAGCTCTTTAGGCTTAGAGTGACCACAATAAACTGCAACTACAAATGGTTCATAAATATCTGGAGTATAGACAACCTTACACAAAATAGGCAAAAAACCCACTGCAGTTGATTTAAATAAATTCATTCCATCCATTTCTGTGAGGTGTTCTTTTATACCAAAGTAAACAAATTCACCTGTCGTAACTTCATCAGCATCTGGCATTTTTTCTATTTCAAATGATACATTGCATTTATTTAGAAATGTTTTTGCACACATTGGCAAATCTGGGAGAACTCCTTGGAAAAAATTTTTAATAATTCGTCTAGATGACAGTCTGGAGTATTTGTTTTGATTGCCCACAACCGTAATTCGTTTATTGTGTCGATTTTTTTAACTTCATCCATTTTTTTAAATATATTACCGATTATTTTTATTTTGAAAGACACAATTTTTGTTAATTATTTGTATTGTTTCTTGATGTTTACTAAATATTATTCAACTTACAGGTTAAAGTGAAAAAATAAACATACACATACACTAGTATAAGTAGAACATCAGTTTGACCAATGTTTACGATTCAGTTGTAGGTGGCGCAACTTCCAGTTTTTACCTAGTTTCACTAGCCAGTTACTGGATAAGATTGCTGGCCAGTTACTAGATATGAACGCTAGCCAGATACTAGACTTAATCGAGTAAAAAATTGAACATTTCTACACGGAAAGAAAAATATGGGATCTATTCCCATAATTTTATGGGAACAGTTGCCAGGCAATTATAGAAACTACTCCCAGAATTATGGGAACATTTCCCATAACGATGAGAATGGTTCCCATAATGGTATAGGAATGGTTTCTATAATTATAGGAATGATTCCTATACAATTATAGGAACCATTCCCATAATATTAGGGGAAATATTCTCATAATGATATAGTAATGGTTCCTATATCATTATGGGAACTATCCTCATAATGGTATAGGAAGGATTCCTAGAATATTATAGGAATCATTCCTATACCCCTATGGTAATCATTCTCAAAATAAAATAAAGATAAAATCTTCGTGCGGAGTGAGTTCGAAATGATTCCTATAATATATACACTACAATAATTTAGGTTGCATCCGAAAATGCTCTGTGTCAAGATACATAATGTAGAAATGACCTTGTATCTGGTAAACTATTGACATTTTTGAAGATATAAGTTCATCCCGATGTTACCCTCATCAAGAGCTTTTATTTGAGTACTCACATGCATTTTGATATATTTTTTATATTTATATACATGTATATAATATATATAAATATATAAAATATATGAAAAATTGATGTGGGTACTCAAATGAAAAGTCTCGATGAGTGTAACATCAAGATGAGCTTTTTTTTTTTTTTTTGGGCGAGAGGAGGGAAATTTTCATAAGACACTGGCTCGTTGGCTGCCGGTAGTGTGAGCTTTTACTCACAAAAACCCTCCCCTCTCTTGTACCTGATACTGCCGAACCGCGTTAGCATTACTTCGCAGTACCAGGCCCCCTCCAAGCTACTCCTGTAGCTATTCCTCCTATATAATCCTGTAGCTATTCCTCCGCTTTTTTTTCTCTTTCCTCTTCTCCAGCAGGACCTCACGCGTCACCCTTCAAGGCCTCGACATATGGCATTTTTTACGTCCCTCCTACTATTCCCTCCGTTCTGCGGCTGTGGCCGACTTACAGTCTGTACCCGCATTTGCCTGTGCCCCGCCCATTAGCATAGGAGCACAGTGACCGAGGAAACCACAGAGACCTGGTCAAGGTACAGTCGGCAAGGAAGCAAGCCCCGGAAATCGCAGAAAAATTGCGACTGCCAGGGCTCGAACCCAAGCCTGAGCGACTGCTGTACGGCAGTTTAAGACTTAAACCGCTCGGCCACGCAGTCGCCTAACATCAATATGAGCTTATATCTTTAAAAATGTCAATAGTTCACAAGATAGAAGGTCATTTCTCAATTATTATTATTACTATTATTTAATTATTATTGTTGTTTTAACTATTATTGCCTGCCACATGAAAATCATGTTGCTGTCACATGAAAGTCATGTATCTTCCATAGGAATGTGTCATGTGGCAGCCCCAATTTTTTTTTTCCGTATAGGATTTAAACCTATATATTGTGGGAACCATTCCTATACTATTATGGGAATGGTTCCCATAAATTATGGAAACCATTCCTATAATAGTATAAAAATGATTCCTACAGCATTATGGGAACCATTCCCATAATATTATAGGAATAGTTCCTATAATATTATGGGATGAGTTCCTATAATGATATAGGAATAGTTTGTGTAATAGGAATTATTCCTATAGCATTATGGGAACCATTCCCGTAACAGTATAGGAATAGTTCCCATAATTTTCTTTCCGTGTAATTGATAAGATTTTTACATTAAAAAAAATTTCTGATGTTAATTGGCGTACAAAATTTTTTTGATAATTTGATTTTTTTTTTTTTATATTTGCTTAACATTATTTACTCTTCGACAGATGAATGATAGAAATAAATAAAATATCGTAAAGATTTTAGGATTCGAAAATTATTCAAAGTAAAATTTTGACTTTTGAACAAAAGTTTAAAAGTGATGAATGAATTTTCGGACGTTTGGCCAAGCCAGGCCAAGACTATATTTTTTCCATGTTGTGAATCGAAAGGAGAGCAATGTAAAAATTAAAATTTTCCAAACATCCAACTTTTACGTATCGATAATTTTTAACTTCCCGCTAAGAAAATCGAAGATTTTCAAAAATCGGGAAGTTATTGTTTTCACCCCGTTTTGCAAAAATCGAATTTTCATCAGATCTCGACGTTTAAAGGTCACAGGAAGCTTCCCTGACTATCTTCGCGAGGTTGTCACGGCGTCTGTGTGTGTGTGTGTGTGTGTGTGTGTGTGTGTGTGTGTGTGTGTGTGTGTGTGTGTGTGTGTGTGTGTGTGTGTGTTTGTGAAAGTATATGAACCGCTTATAACTTTTGAACGGCTCATCCGATTTTATCGCGGTTGGTGCCAATTTGAAATGGCTTGGCCAAACTTAGATTTTGAGTGTAATTTGGACCGATTCGGATCAGTAGATTTTGAGAAATCTTAAAAAAACTAAGAAAAAGAATTTTTCAAATATGGTTTTTTTTTGAATAACTTTTAAACAGCTTCACCGATCAATTCCAAAAACGAATTAGCTTTAGACAATAAAAAACCACGTCGATCGCCACCAAGCTGGTCGAAATCGGTTGATTCGTTCGAGAGATATCGTGAACGAAAGAAAACCGAAAAAATTGTTTTTTCGAAATTACTCCGAAATTTTTGGTTCGATCAATTAAACCTTGAAAATTCTTTATGAGGCTGATAAAACTGCGTCGAATGCCGCCAACTGCGTGAAAATCGGTTGATCCATTCAAAAGTTATTGCGGTTTGAAAGTTTTATGAAAGTTTTTTTAAGGATGAAATTTTTTTAAATAGAACGAAATAAGTAATTTTTAATAATTGCTTCTATAGATTATAAATTAATCATATCAATATAACTTACAAAAAATGATAACCTTCAAATGTTGTATTAAAACTTCAATTTGAAATTTTTGAAGCCTAAAAATCTTTATAAAATTCGATTTCTTAAAAATTAAGCCAATTATCATTTTGGAAAAAAAAAATTTGTTAGTTTCCCATTTTTGGGCATTTTCTACATAAAAAAAAATAATAACATGAATGATAATCACTTTTACACAGTAAAAAATTTTTCGTCAAATTTAACACAAAATTTGTGTTGATGACTTTTTTTACACAATTTGTGTTGAATCAACATACTAAAATGTTAAATTCTACACATAAAAATGTTAAATTCTACACAAACATTTTTACACTTTATACAATGACGAAAAATTTTTTACTGTGTACCAACAACGAAGGATAAAAAATAAAGAAAAATATTCAAGATTTAAAAGTTTCGAAAGGTGAAATCCTTTTTTAAAACTTTAAGCCTTTTTATCTTGTTATTCTGTAGCCGAATGTAGTTTTCGTGAAAGTATAAAAAAGGTCCTTAGAGGATTATATTTTAAAATAAATCCGGTGTAAGATGTCATTTTGCGGATTAGTGAACTAACTTTGTTTTATGCCTGATTATATTCTTATTTAGATATTTTTATTTTGTTCAAATCAAGACTATTTTCCTTTTATATATTCATAGAAATGAGGAAAATAGTTGGTCAGCCATTTGATTCACATAAATATCGAGGACCGAGAATTATTTTATCTGGTGGAAAATAGCATGCACAATTGATGATCAAGTGCCGAAATAAAAGCAACGATTAGTCTCTACTATCGGAAAACTTCAATGATTCGAGTTGGATTTAACTGCTATCATATACAACTCTCTTTATTCTCTTTGCGCATCACATATTCCTTGATATTGATATCATATCATGAAATATCGGCAAAATAGTCAATATATATGTGCATGCTATAGATCAGTTCAATCACGAGTTTTTAAAAAACTGAAATATCGAGCAAGAATTTCAGAAAAAAATTCAGCTTCAAGATTTGCTTCCCATTAAAATTGGCTTTGTTAGTATGCACGCTGTTTTTTTATGAATTTATTCACTCGTATTTTCTTTGATGAACAAACCTGACAGATCAATTTGATAGTCGACTTACTTTCCTTTGAATTTGTCATAAGGATTTATGTTGAATTTAATGTAAAACTACATTACTGCAGAAATTTTTTTTTTTTTTAATACAAGCTTCTTATTTTTTAAGGTTTTTTTTTTTTGTTACGGTTAAAGCTCTTCTAATTATTTACCAAGCTTTAAAATTCAAATAAGCAAAAAATAAAAAAAAATGTTTTGATAAATTTTATGTGTTTTAAAAAATTTTCATCAAATTGAAAAATTGATAAAAAAACTTCTTAGAAAAACAATTCAACGCGTATCCAAGAATGTCGAAATCGGTTGATTGGTTCGTGAGTTATGGTTGTCGAACAAATTCGAAAAAAGTGAATTTTTCAAAATTCACCAAAATTTCTCCAAAATTCTCGCTCTGATCAATTTGTGTTTAAAAGTAAATCTTAGGATTCGAAAAACTGCGTCGAATGCTGCCAACTGGATGAAAATCAGTTTATTAATTCAAAAGTAATTGCATTTTGAAAATTTCAAGAATAGTGTTTTATTAAACCTCTATCAGGCTTTTGAGCTCAAAAGCATAGAACAGCTAGCTCGAAAGCTCAAAATAACACATAAATAGTAATTTTGAGTTTGAAGAGCTCAAAAACATCATAAGTACAATTTTAAGCGCTTAGGTATGGAATTAGCGGGAAGTTGCAGGGATGGCCTTCAAGGTCAACCGTTTTCCTAATTTTTTAAAATTTATAATATAAAAAAAAATTCTCTCTGAGTGAATTTCACTTCAAAGGGATTAAATGGCTTAAAAATCCTTCACCCCTCTCCATCTTTTGCAGTGAATTAATGAATATCAGTCTTATTTCCACATTATTGAATGAACATTTGTCATTTGATTATGACATTATATAAAATATTGGCACGGATCAACTAGTATAGTTAATTTTAAAATGAAAAACGTAGTTTTGCAAATATATATCAATACCCACCTTCTAAGATGTCGTAACTTACATTTAGAAAATTTAACAGCACACAATGAGAACGGTCCATTGTTTACATTCGTTAAATGAGATTCAGTAGATGAAAACATTTATTTAAAAATAGTTATTAAACAATTTTACTTCGAAATTTTTTACATGACGTGCATAATATTGTTATAAAATTCAATTTTTAAAGAAGACGGTCAAATTTTGTGGGTTATGACATCTTATAATGTGAGTATCGACATGTAACTGCACAAAATGCTGAACTAATTTCGATAAAAATGCGAAAAATATGCAGTTCGTAATTATACATAAGTCATCAATAAAAACAGTTTATTTATTTTTAACTTCCCGCTAAGAAAATTGAAAATTTTCAAAAATCGGGAAGTTATTGGTTTTACCCCGTTTTTCGAAAATCGAGTTCTCATCATATCTCGACGTTTTGAGATCTCAGGAAGCTTCCCCGAATGTTTCCGCGATGATATCCGTATGTCTGTATATGTGTGTGTGTGTGTGTGTGTGTGTGTGTGTGTGTGTGTGTGTGTGTGTGTTTTTTTTTTTGTAGGGGGGGGAATCCTTTTTACGGATTCTAGGCATAGCTGTTTGGCCTGGATATGTGGCGACTCGACGCAGCGTCATACTAACTCGACACTAACGCCCCTACCCACTAAACCCTAAACCCCTTTCTCTTCTATCCTCTGATCCCCCATGGTACCGCCGTAAGGCATTTCTTCGCGGGGGGAGGAATTAGCTGCCGCTCTTCCTTCTGGTGTGTGTGTGTGTGTGTGTGTGTGTGTGTGTGTGTGTGTGGGGCCGGGTGTGTGTATGTATGTATGTGACCCTCTTATAACTTTTGAATGGCTTGACCGATTTCTTCGCGGTTGGCGCCATTCGAAAGGGCTTGACCAAACTTAGATTTTGAATATACTTTGGACCGATTCAGACCGTTAGATTTTGAGAAATCTAAAAAAAACTACAAAAAAATTTTTCAAATGTGGTTTTTTTTTAATAACTTTTAAACGGCTTGACCAATCAATTCCAAAAAATAATCAGCTCTTAACATCAAAAAATCACGTCGATCGCCGCTAGCCTGGTCAAAATCGGTTGATTCGTTCGTGAGTTATCGTTGTCGAAAGAAAACCGAAAAATTTTTTTTTTTGGAATTACTTCGAAATTTTTGATTCAATCGATTAAAACACAAGTTCGTGATGAGGCTTCAAAAACTGCGTTGAATGCCGTCAACCGCGTGGAAATCGGTTCATTCATTCAAAAGTTATTGCGGTTTGAAAATTCAAAAAGTTGTGTTTTATTGAACTGCTATTAGAGTTTTGAGCTCGAAGAGCTCAAAATGACACAAACATCATATTTTGAGCTTGAAGAGCTCAAAAACGTAATGTATAATTTTAAGCGCTTAAGTACAAAATGAGCGGGAAGTTGCACGGATGGCCTTTAGGGTCAACCGTCGTCCTAATTTTTTTTTTGTCAGGCTATTAAAAATGTTCTTACTCACGTTTCGATGTCTTCAAAGTATCATAGTAAAAGGTCCGGTTTCTCATTCATTACAGTAAAACTCTTTTATACTTTTTACATAAAATAAAGTACAAAGAGTCTAAAGAAGATGCATCTATGTAATTAAAAATATGAAAATTCACGTCCTTAATTTTGACCGAAGAAGCTTTTAATTTTAAAATTATTGATAAAAATTGTTACTTAAAGTAAATTAATTTATTCATTTCTGTGACTTCACTGAATGTTTAAATTAAAACAGTTATTTTTAGCTAATAATTAAAAATTGTTTTTTTTTTTGCCGCGGAAAACAATAGCTGCAGTTAGCTGGCAACATTTTCTCAAGTCTTATATGTATATGTATATACACATTATATACATAAATTTAGTAAAAGAGTAGTAAGAAAAATAAAATAGAAAAGAAAGAAGAATAAAGAAAGGAATAAATAAAAGAATGAGAAAAGAAAGCTTAGAAATATAGAGTACAGTTGAGACAAACGATCCATCTTCCATTTGCTGTATACACAGCAGATGGCCGACTTTCCGCAGTTGGAGCGAAACCCCTCGAGGATGACGACCGAGATCCCTTAAAATAGGGTGCTAGTATATACAGGGTCAAATTATGAAGAGCTTTATTTTTAAAATAACAACCATTTTATCGGTATTATTTATTCATTTACAACATTGTGAATTACGAATTATGATATTTTTTTCTTAGATACTTTTCACAAATTTAAGAAATAAAAATTACGGTTCATTCATTACTTATGATTATTATTATAAATTTATTACATGAAAACAAGAAATATCATATTTTTTCTCAAGCGGATTTATATAATAAAATAAAGTTTTTTTAGTTAAATTTAGCATTGTTAGAAGGGTCTTGGTATGATCTTGTGCCCTTTCAATGTTTCATGTTTTTCGATGGTAATTAATTTATTATAAACTTACGGAGTTAGTGTCCAATAGTTGAGAATTTTTCGTTAGATAAGATACGATTATTTATCTATTGTGTACCCGATGAAAAAAATTTTTGTCTAATCATATATAATCATGCATAATGATCTATATATGATTGGATCCAAAAATTGGCTAGGTCTAATTATATATAATCATATATATTTATATATAATCATATGTAACTATTTATAATTATATAAATAATAACACCGGTACACAAAAAAAAAAGTGGAATGTACCTACCGACATGTATTTCGACCCACTGAATCCGAATTTCATGTCCGTTTCGCCCGGTCACTCTCCAGCTATGAATAAAATGCAAAAAACCTCAAAAAAAGGCAAAAAACTGCAGTCATAGCAATGAAAAAATTTTTCTTCCCTCCGGGCGGAAAGCGTCAATTTTCCGCCCGCTGCGCTAAATGAAAATGCCGCTTTCCGCCTCCGTCGAGAAGAAAAATAGTATTCTCACCACGGGCAGGAAATAAGAAAGCCTCAGATCACATGTTTGTCGACCTCGGCTTCGCCTCGGTCAACAATTACATGTAATCTGCGACATTTCTTATTTTCCTGCCCTAGGTAAGAAATATACTATTTGTGGACCTGGATCACGTATGATTTTTATGTATTTTAATTTACTGAATCTAAATCTAAAAGTTAATTACCCCGGTGAGCCGTCCAAATTTGAAAAGAAAAAAACAAAAAACCCAAAGAAATTGCAATAAATCATGAAAAATTGAAGTTTTTGAAATAAAAATTTTTTTGGACTCAGATTGAGTATGAATTTCATGTATTTTGTTCCGCTTAGTTTGCATCTGAAATTTTCTTGCCCTGTTAACGTTTTAAAATTAAAAAAAATCTCAAAAAAATAAAAAAATCGGGAAAATTGCAGTTACAAATATGAAAAAAAACATCTATTAAACATGATTAAATACTTTTCTTGTATTTTTCCACGCATAAAAAACAAGTTAAGAATCTGAAAATATAAAAAATTGTTGTCTATAAAAAAATGACGTAAGGTAAAAGCCCCAGTATATGATCATGTACCAGTATATGATCACTCCATGTATTTGTATATCTATATTCGCAAATATAGGTATACAAATACATGGAGTGATCATATACTGGTACATGATTATATATTGGGGCTTTTACCTTACAACTAGAATAAAGAAATCGATTTCCTCGTATTTCAAACTGCTCTTCGTTGGTATCGAACCCTTTTGTTCTCAAACGATCTACGCAGTGGATTTTTCTTCCATTTGTTATTATCTCTTGGTGTATCCCTTTTATGTGTCCAGCAAAAATCTGCCATCGTATTAATATTCCCTTGAAAAAAATCGAGAAAATTTTCAAAAAAAATTGAAAATTTTTTTATTTTTTTTTTTTTTTCAAATTTCTTGAACAGTCAATCTCTTTGATCAAAAAAATTTTTTTTTTCATTGAAAAAATGAAAAAAAATCGTAAAATTGCTCAAAGTGATTTTTGCAAAAACAAAGAATTTGAAGCTTCGGGGCACTATGAAAAAAAAAAAAAATCGCAGCGCTTTGAATTTTTGAGGCGTTTTAAGGGACACTTTGAGGTTAAAAAATTATCGACGATATCCTTTGTTCATCCATTTTATCCAAAGTTATACCAACCCGACTAGAAATTTTAATGTAAGACCTATTGGGCCCGCGTTGGGTTTCCTAATAGGGACCCCACATGGGGATGTCACGCAAAGTCCTATGCGGCCCTCATTAGGCGATCCCTTTTAGGTCCCAAGGGGGAAATCCCTATCAGAACCCAATCTAAATTTTGAAAGAAAAAATATTATGATTTTCGAAAAGATTAAAAATAATTTGGGATCAGATACTCATATTATATTAGACCCCATTAGTAAATTTAATTTGAATTGAAATGAAATCATTGATCGAAAAAATCCTTGTCGTGAGTTGGGCTCGAACTTGCATCCTCTAGGTCCTCAGTCCTTGACGTTACCGCTGGTCGAAGCGGGAGTGCTGATGAGGATAGTTCCTATCTCGTATACATGAACTTTACCGGTTGACTGAGACATTATTCATTTTATGTTATTTCACTTTACTGACGTGAAAATACAATTTTTGTATAAATTAAATAAAAAATTGAAAAATAAAAAAAAAAAAATTTACCGAAAAATGTAAAAAAATTGAAAAAATAAAAAATAAAATTCCTTATAACTGTCCGATTTAATTTGGAATCCCCCTTATACTAACACAAAAAATTTTTTTTCGAAAATTAAAATTTTTTTGAAATGCAAGTTAATTTTTAAAATTTTATTGTATGGATAAAAATTTAATTATGAAAAAGTTTAATTTTTTTTACAATATAAATTCTTTTGCAAATGTAAATCCTCAAAAGTTGGATATTTTTCAAAAATTGAATTTTACATACTGACAATAAAAATTATCTTCAGTTAAAAGTTTTTTTTATACTAAGAAGTAAAAATTCTGAGTATGAATCTTGTTTCAGCAACATAAAAATGTATTTCAGTCTAAGAACTCACACAGAAAGGAAAATTCCTTTACTGGAGAACAAAACTCTTGGTTTAAGAAAATTTTCGGATGCCTGAAGGAAGACCGAAGTTGTGTTGGCCGAAGTAAAAAATTTTCTTGAAATTTTATTCTTGGTGGAAGTAGTTTTTTCTTAATTCAACTTATCATAAATACTTGATACAATAAATTTTTATATTTGATAAAGATTTTTAGATACTTTAGGGAAGCAGCGCCACCTACTTCAGCTGAGAAAAAAATTTTCTCACCTTGAGAAAATTTTTCTCTTAAATATTTGATACCGATTTTGTATTATTTTAGCGTGCAATTATAAATTTTGAATAAAAAAAATGATTTAATATTATTTGATCTTCCCATTTGACATGTTGATCAATAAAAATATTAATGAAAATTTACTTCTATCGAGATATTTAATTTTTTGGAGCAAGAGAGAAATTTTCTCAAGATAAGAAAATTTACTTCTATCAAGAACTAAATTTTTTCGAGCAAGAGGCTGAATTTTCTCAAAACAACAAGATTTTCTTAACTTAAATAAATTTTCTTGGATCAAGATACTTATTTCTTTAATAAGCAAGAAAATTAATTTTATTGGAATAAGTGAAATTTCTTGTGCCAAAAAAAATTTTTTTTTTTCGCTCAAGAAAATAATTAGGAAGAAAAATATTTTCTTGGCTCAAGTGAACCTTTTTTTTGTGTGGAGTACTTGAATTTAATCTGGAATTGATCCCAAATTAATCTAGAATAACTCCGCTAAAAAAACTCCGGATTCACTCTACACGCAAATTGTTTAATTACTTTACACCAAAACTCCGAGTAATGGGATTAAATTTTAATTTGAATTAAGATTTACTCCGAATTCATTCCGATTTTTAACAATGTATTTTTAATCTCGTAAAATTAAATTTTTCAAAATATAAAGTTATGTAAAATTTGATGAAGCTAAATTTTGTAGTTTTTATTTAACAATGTTAAATGATTTTTTTTCCTAATTCTTTTCTATACTTATCGGCTAGTTTTTATTTTTATTTCTAATTAATTTACAATGAATATATGCTAATAATATAAGCTCACAGATCTTTGGGTGATTGATTTTTTATATAAATAAACGATTGTCTAAATTTAAAGATTATTTCTTCATGCATCTACTCTCAGGTTGAGTTATCCCAATTGGATCCTACTACGAGCCCAGTTAGGAAAACCCATCGATGCCTTATTTACATTACGTTGGGAAAATTCTCTTTGGTCCCACACCGATTCCACTCGGGGAAACTTAGCAATTTTATTATTATTTTTCGTTGGGTTATCCCTCTTAGATCCCACACAGATCCCACTGGGGAAAATTTAGAAATTGGATTTTTTTTTTCCGTTGAGTTATCCCTCTTAGGTCCCACACAGGACCCTATTGGGAGAAACTGAATAAAAATTTTTAATTTTACGTTGGGATTTCCCATTTAGGTCCCACACAGGGCCTTATTGAGAAAAACTGAATGAAACTGCTCATTTTTGCATTGGGATTTCCCATTTAGGTCCCATGCAGGGCCCTATCGAGAAAAACTGAATAAAAATTTTTATTTTTACGTTGGGATTGCCCGATTGGGGGCTAATTAGGCCCTTATAAGGATTTTCCAATTGGGCGTGCTTCTTCGGGACCCAATCAGGTCCAGATGTATACGCTGGGTAATCCCAAAGTAATTTCTAGTCGGGAAGTTATCCAAATATCCTTGATTATGCAAATTTTAGTCTTTTTTTCAGTCCGAGTTTTCAATTCAAAAAAAATTTTATATTCAAAAGCCGTTTACAGTGTCTTATAGATAATATTCTGTAGTTTTCAAAACCCTCCTTAGATTTCCTATACGATCATTATTTCCAGAGTTATTGATTATCAAAGTCAAAATGAACTTTTTTGCTTTGATTGACGATAACTCCACGGCAAATCATCGAACAGGCTTTTTGATTACGTCAAATTAAAGGGTATTAAATATTCTAAAAGAGTTTTGTAAAGAAACAATGGAAAAAATTTTTTTGAAGTCCGTAGACTTTTTTTTAGACGATAAAAAATTTGGAAAAATTTTTTTTCGGTAGTTTTCTTATGATTTCTCCAGACCTGGACATGACAAAAAATTTCCATGGTCATGTCTGAAAACTAAACAGTTGGAACTACAATTTGGTTTTTTTTTTTTTTTTTTCTGTACGACCATTTTCCTCGGAGTTACAGCTCGTTGAAAATCACCCAAAAATTTGGAATTTTTCTTATATCCCTTAATTTTTGTGACTAGTGTATAATAATATATAATTAGACACAAACTTTTTTCATCAGTTACACTAAAAGAAATTTTCTTCAAAAAATACTGTTTAATTCATGATAATCATGGGACAGATGGCACGACCTAATCATTTGCCGGTGAGTGAGATAGTTTTTAACTTTTTTTCAACAAATTTTACCGTAGTGTACCGTAAATTTCATTGTTTTCAGTAAATTTTATGGAGTACCATAAGAAATTAGAAAAACGGTTGACCCTGAAGGCCATCCCTGCAACTTCTCGCTACTTTCGTAACTAAGCGCTTAAAATTGCACTTACTACATTTTTGAGCTCTTCGAGCTCAAAAATATAATTTTCATGTGGTTTTGAGCTCTTGGAGCTTAAAAGTCTGATAGAAGTTTAATAAAATACTATTTTTTGAATTTTTAAACCGCAATAACTTTTGAATGAATGAACCGATTTTCACGCGGTTGGCGGTATATTCGATGCAGTTTTTTAAATTCTATGATATACTTTTGAACAAAAATTGATCAGACCAGAGATGTCGGTGTAATTCGAAAAAAATACTTTTTTTCGTCAACGATAATTCACGAATGAGTCAACCAATTTTGACCTGCTTGGTGGCGATCGACGTGCTTTTTTGATGTTAAGAGCTGATTAGTTTTTGGAATTGATTGGTCAAGCCATTTAAAAGTTATTAAAAAAAAAACCACATTTGAAAAAAATTTTTTTCGTAGTTTTTTTCGAGATTTCTCAAAACCTACCGGTCCGAATCGGTCCAAATTGTATTCTAAATCTAAGTTCAGTTGAGCCCTTTTGAATGGCGCCAACCGCGATGAAATCGGTCAAGCCGTTCAAAAGTTATGAAAGGTTTACACACACACACACACACACACACACACACACACACACACACACACACACACACACACACACGCACACACATGCATACACACACATACAGACACCATAGCGGGGATAGTCAGGGAAACTTCCTGTGACCTTAAAATGTCGAGATCTAATGAACTCGATTTTTGCAAAACGGGGTGAAAACAATAACTTCCCGATTTTCTTAGCGGGAAGTTAAAAAAATGAATTTTTTCGTTTAAGTTTTATTTCAAAAATGGTAAAAAATAAAAGGGCCGCATTATGTCCCACGATAACAGTGAATTTATCGGTAATTTTTTTAAGAAAATTTCTTTCCATGTATTTGTACATGTAAAACTAATTATATATTAAATATTAACCCTTATAATTACGAAAATATAGAAAATTTTGTGACGGGCATATTTTCATTTTAAAAAGGATTTTTATAATTTTTGGTATCATCGAAAGTTAATCTTCTGTGCCCATTTTTCGAGAAATTTGAATAGTTTATTGATTCTAAAAGTTTGTGTCTAACCTTAATCCAAAAATGGTGGATAAGCTTTTGAAGGAGTGTTCATCTACTGAAAATTTATTAGATTTACATTTCAATTTATTTTATTTCATTGTAACGTTTTGTAAAATTTTTATTTTCTATTGGCAAAAAATTTCAATTGACATTCTTGATGAAAGCATTTCCCATTTTTTCATTGTCTAATATTTTCTCACCTCAAGTTGTAATAATATTTTCTCTTTTTGTGAGCTTTATTAAATTAACAAATAATTATAAATTTGTGTCTGTCACATTTGTCCATCAAATTATTCTTAATTCATACTGTAATAGCAATATTATTTTTAAAAATTATTTCAAAAGCACCCAAACGTTGTATATTGTAATTAAAAATATCGAAAAATTATTAACCAAATTTTTTTCTTCACAATTCATAACTCTTTGCAGTCACATAATAACGGCAGGCTGCCAGCTAATTATTAATTAATTCAATGATTCTAGTACTGTTCTTTATTTTAGTCGGAAGTTTTGAGTCAACTTAATTTATGACAAACTACGACTTGTGAATTATAAATTATAAATTCAAGGATTGTTAATGTAAAGGTTTGGTTTTATTAAAAGTTAAGAGTGAAGATAGTGTACCATAGAGCTCCTGAATAATCAAATTTAACAACGGCGATAGAACAAGTTTTCCGAGATATAATCTCATGAGTGCTTCGGTATAAAGGTAACAACGGGTAGATTTCTCTTAGATGAGTTGAAATATATTGAGTGAGTGAAAGGAGGTGAGGAACACGGAGAAAGCGGGTAATGGGTGGCGGGCAGAAGGGGTGGAGGCAAAAGAGGAAGGAGAAATGTGAAAAGTTTATTTGTTGATAACTTTAGATGAAACTTTGAAAATAACTATGAAGAAGTTTCTCTTATCTTGCTCATTAGCAACCCCGTGTTAATTGTGGATGAGTACGTAAATCCACCCACTTATATTCTTATGAATATTGCTGTAATAATTATATTATGATTATGATTAGAAAAGTAGCTATTGCTCAAGATAGTTGGGATAAAATAATTAAAACTGAAGGCAAACAGCGGGTATGTGTTACTTTGAAAGTTTGAAATAACTAACAGTGATGTAGGGTAGTGGTTGTACCATAAAGTTAATGTTACCATTAGAGTTACTTTTGTTTATTACTTTATCTAAAAAAAAGTATTTACGAAATTCATTCTAATTAATGTGTTTCCTGAATATGTGATAATAGATATACATATTTTAGAAAATATTATAATAAATTATAGTAATAATAGGGTGCGTCAAAATTTAATCTCTAAAAGCAACCTTTTAAAATTGGATTTTTGAGTTCCGCCTTTAGCAGGAGTTAGGTTTGGGCATTTCCTGAGATATTTTGATGTGTCAGGATTTATTTGATATTCGCATAATTTTTTAGCAGGAGTTTTGTTTAAGCATTTTTTCTGGAATTTAAAAATTTCAAAATTTGGCCAAACGAAGCTCCTGTTAAAAAATTCTGTGAATATCAAATAAATTATGACACACCAAAATATATTAGGAAACGCCCAAATACAGCTTCTGTTAAAAGCGAAACTCAAAATTCCAATTTTAAAAGGTTGCTTTCGAAGATTAAATTTTGACACACCCTAATAAACACACAATACTAATAATCCAATGACTAACCTCAACATGTCTAAATTGTCGTCAGATTGAAAACAAGTACATACACGATCTTTTCCAATATAATTATCATTGTAATTACCAATTGATAATTTGATAAACACAACAATATTTATAACAAAAATTACATACGATTGATCAAATAAATATATAAATAAGCCTTTCCAGCATGTGCTTACTGACAAACATAACAGTCAACTGTAAACATCAGTTGGCAGTTATTCAGTTGCTTATAAAACCCACTAAGGGGGCAGCACACGGTTGTCCGAATTATTTTAAACACTGTCTGATAAACTTCTACAAACTAACTTGACATAAATAATTAATTTGCAAATCAAATCAAATTCTAAAAAATTACAAACCAAACATTATAACAATTTTTTTTTTTTTTTTATAAAATAAATCAAATTTCTAAAAAGTTAAAAATTATAAAAAGTTTAATAATTAAAACATGAACTATTATACAATTTTATAAAAAATCAGAGGTCACTCGAAAAACTCGCACTACCTATTTGAACCAAGGATGTCGTTGTACACCAGACTTAGTTTCAATGATTGTTTGAATTGATTAACATTATTTATCCAATTACCCGTGATCCTATTCATATTACTATTTTATTGAACTGAAATTGAACCGCATTATAATAATGAATTATACTTCTATTCTCACGTATAACCTGATATAGTCATATATAACTATAGTAAGCCATGTATAGCCACATTTGAAAATTTTCTTTTTTTAATGGTTTCTTAACTGATTAAATTTAATGCCAACATTAAATTTTTATTATTTAACGATATTCATCGGAGAAAAATTTTTAAGAAATTTAATTAAATAAATGTTTTTACTGTTTATAACCGATATAAGAAAGGTTGTATTTTTTAAGGCTAAAGTTTATTTTCTCTTCTTTTCATTTAAAAAACCACCAAATCATTTCGTGATTCGACGGAGACACTTTTTTGCTCTATGGCTTAACTGGAAATCGCACACGTAGTACCTAGTCTGGAAATGAAAAGAAAATTGAAAAGTGGCTAAGTCAGCGTTCAATTCAGTGGTTTAAAGAAATCGACAGCGGTGTACTAAGGAAAAGCGCCCATATGCTGTTCATGAATAATATGTATCAAATTTTTCGATGAGTAATTTTTTTCAATTCTTGTAGAATATTTAAATATATAAAGTATCCCGACTAGAAATTGTAGTGAGGAATGCCGAAGAATTAGTGAGGGGCAAGTTTGGCTTGCCTAACTTAGGCAAGCCTAATTTGCGCCTTCTTAAATCCACGTTAGGCATAACGAAGATTGGCATGCCAAATTTGCATGTAATTTGGGACATCTATGGCAAGCCGAACTTCGGCGAACCTTTGGAATGCCTGACTAGCTGAAAGTAACGATAACCAAAGATTTGCCGAAGTTTGGCTTGCCATAAATGGCCCCAATTACTTTCAAGTTTGGCAAACCGAACTTCCGTAGACCTTTGGATTTTATAATTTCCTGCAAGTTAGGCATTCCTAACGTTTGACGAACTTCGGCGTTTCTTGCCAAAGTACTTTAAAACGGAGTGGGAGAAGATATTTGGCTTCAAGTCTTTCCAAGGTTAAGCCTTTTAGTTCTATACATATAAAAGAGTGTATTTATGAGAGTATTTGTGTATTGTACATATAAACATGGTGTCTCATGTATATACTTCATAAAGCTACAGGCTTTTATTGCATGCTTTAAGCACTAGCGCGAAGGTATGCTTTATTATCGACTAAAGATCAAGATTTTAACGTTTTATCACATTAAATCGTATCTGACAGTCATAGTGAACATATAAATGATACAAAAAGCACAAACTGTTGAAATAAAAAATAGTTAGTCAATTGGAGAAATTTTCTATCCTTTCAGAAGCCATGTCTAAAAATTCATTGCTAAATAAAAATTTAAGACAGCTAAAACGATATTCAATTGTTTCGTTGCACGAAAAAAAGTAAACAGTAAAATTCACTCGGATTCCGGTTAATTTTTATAGTTTCATACAGCGGACATCGGGGTGACAAAAATGTAAATATTACACAGCTTAATGTAGAAAGTATAAAAGCTACAATTTATAATTTAATATCGAAAATAAGTGATTAGTAGCTGTCACTATAGTAAATAACGACTCTCTCATCTTAAAAAATTATAGTTTCAAACAGTAAAAATTGCCGTTTCAATGCGTATGGGCAAAAAAGATATTACTAATGCTTTGCTAGAGCATTAACTTTACAAATGAGGAGAAGGGGAAGGACTTACACTTGGAGAATTTAACATTTGAATATATATATATATATATATATATATATATATATATATATATATATATATATATATATATATATATATATATATATATATATTACCAGTCCAAACAAATCAATAATTATAGTTTGATTTTTAGCGTTGCGTTTAAAATTTACCATTTTACCTTGTAAATATTGACGTTGCTCTTATAGAAATTTAGTAACTGTATTTTATATTTTTTACATGTCATGCGATCATTTTTTAGGTACAAAATAATAAATATCGAAGTCAAAATTCTTAATTATTATACTTATCTCGACATTTACATAGCGAATATTAGTTACTTATCGTAACATTTTCGACATTTACATAGCGAATATTACTGTTTGAAATAGTATTTTTTTCCACGTAAAAAATAAATTGCAGCATTTGAATGATAAATATTATAAAGTGATTATTAAAATTACGATTTTACTGTTTGAAATGGTAATTTTTACAGTTGATCATTACTTATTATAAATCAAGTATTATTTATTACAGTTTACTGCTTTCCGTGTGGGTGACCGACGATAACCCGAGAAAAAATTTTTCTATATAATCATATATAATTGTATATAATCATATATGATTATATATGGAATCACATACACGGAAATAAAATTGAAGGAGTTTTTACTAATTCACTATTGTAATTTTTACTAAATAAAAGAGTAACGGTGGACTATACTTCTTATTTAGTAATTTTTACGATCTACTATTGTAAATTTTATCCAACAAATAAGACAAGCAAGAGTCTTAAAAAGTCGAATACTATAGAGCAAATTATACAATATGTGTTTGTGAACTTTACCATTCAACTATTGTAAAAATTCACAGTTGGTTTTTTTAAAAGAAATATTAGGTAGGGAGAGAGATAGAAGGTTAGACTAATTGGTACCTGTACAGTAATCGAAAAAAGAAACCGACATTTTCGTGCTATCTGGGAATCGAACCCAGAACTCTGTGTTGGCAGCCAGAGACTCTCCCTCTACGCTATCTGAGGTAAACTAAGACACATATCCTTTAACATTTACATAAACTCGGAGTCTAGCGCTGTGCACGGCCATCACTCACACTAATTGAGAAACATTCCAATTCAACTATTGTAAAATTTGCTATAGTTCTATTGGAAAGATACAGAGGCAGCACTGGAAATTTTCATCTCTTACTTTTTACAATAGTAATATCGTATTTTTTCATGAATAAATAGTATTTTTTCTTCTAAAATATTTGAAAATTAATAGTAATCAAAGTATAGTCCAGCTTTACAATAGTTGTATCGTAAATTTTCCCAGAAATTTTTTCCCGTGTATACAATTATATATAATCATATATAATTATATGGGGTATTCCATGTCAAATCGACCATTTTTGAACTCGACCCCTTCAGATTTCGCTGAAACTTTTTCATTCTTTTCTACCCTTTGAAAAACGCTTTTGAGAATTTTTTCAAATTTTTTTGACCAACCCAAAAAAAGTTATGAATTTTAAAAAAAAATGGCTCTTTTATTTTCAAATAGCCATAACTTTTTTTGACATTGACTTTTGGGTACCTTTTTTTTTTTTTAAATTTTTGTTTTTGAATGAACTTTTTGAAAAATTACACAAAAAAAATTAAATACGTTAAATTTAACGAAATAATCGGATTTTTCGAATAAAATCGTGATTTTTTCAAATCACGTCGAGTTTTTTTATTTTTCAAAAACTTCAATTAATTTGACAACTATTTCCGTGAAGCCCGGAATGGGCCGAATTTTTATTTTTTTAATTGAAAAAAAAATGTCAAATTTTCAAAAATTAACAAAATTTTTTTTTTTCGTAAAAATTACTTCTATAACTGAATAAGTCCGATCCATCGATTTTTAGAAATTATATAGTTTACCTACAAGCTTTACGTGCCATTATAATGACTGGGATTAATGATTAATACAGTTAATTCTCAATGATTTCGAAAATAATGCATCAATTATTTATTTATTTTCTCTCTGACGCTTAAATATTTTACAAATTCTGTATTCATTCGAGTTTGAAAAGTTTTTAACTATCAAATAACCATTTTTATCCGGAATTACACAGTGTATTTGATGAGTGCCTACAATTGGTTTGGTTTTTAAGAATCGTTCATTTAAATCATTTGCTGCTGCTTCATAATCTTCAATGGGTGAAAACTTGACCATAATATTTGGCAAATTATCTGGATCAGATGCCCATTCAAAAAATCCGATAGGCGTTGTTATTTGCTTATCAACTGCAAGTTGGAGACTCGCTCTTGCTGCAAATCGTTTGAGGATGCCTCCAATCCCATCACACGGCCCTTTACCATGGGCAGTCGCAAAAAAATGCCATTCAGCAGGAATATCAAAATCCTCTTCATGATAGTATAAATTTACAAAATTTTTGAAATTTTTGAACTGTTGAGGAGCCCCATCAGAAAAATAATAAATTTTATTGCAGCGTTCAGGAAGGTCTTTTATATAATCGGTTATTAATTTGATGAAAACATGAACAGCTACAGCATCGTGATTATTACAGTCTGAAATAATCGCTAAACTCTTGTGTTCAAGTTTGTCATTTACTTTATAGTAAATAACCACCGGAAAAACAGTGGCCTGGTCATTATTCCAGTGAAAACCAGATGCTGCGTTCTGCACTACAAACGCATAATTTTCTGAAAAATCACAAATGACAACAAATTCATTTGGTTGTAATGTTTCTTTCAATGTTTTTAAAAATTTTGCTTGTTCCTTAGCGATGAATGTGTGAGGAAGAAGAGTCTTTAATTCGCCACAAAAATTTTCGACAAATTCTTCTGCTGGCTTAATAAAAGTTTCTAAACTGCATCTTGGTTTTGATATCCAATACTTATACGTAATATTTTCGATTTCTTGGTCCTCAAAACATGTCAATAAATTGTTACTCAACTCATCTACCCCCGGACAGTTCTTACATCCACCCAAATAACATTGATACGATGGAGTCTTACAAATAATCATATTCAAGCAATCACTGTAGTGTTTCATAGGATTTTCTGTATTTCTTGTTAAAGAGTAAACATTTGCACCTAAAATGAAAGGACATAAGTGAACTAAAATTCATGCATTTATAATTATTAACTAGTTTGATAATTACCAAGCATCATCAATTTAACGTTTTGGTGGATCGTACATACACAAATAGTATGTGTTCCACTTGCTCCAGCTAATATACAATGTTTTGGTCGCAAAGAAGCAAATTTGGAAAATCCAATTTTTTCTGTAGGGTTAGTTTCATGGAAACATTGGTACAGTTCTTTTAAATTAGATAAAATGAGTCGTTTTTGGACGTGGATTCGATTACCATCATCACTCCGAATCGAAACAAAGTCTTTCATCCCGGGCATCGGCGCACTATACTCATCATCGTTATAAAAATTCTCAACCTTTAATTTCACTTCATTAGTAATTGTTTTCCCTACGATAAAAAAAATGTTAAGTAATTAAGTTTTTAGTTGGTTTTGATTTTATGCTATACATACCTAATTTTGACTCAGGTGTTGACAGTATACCTTTTTCTTCAACCAAATTTTTAGCCACCCTTGACCAATGTCTTGATGTATTCATAACTTCACAGATATATCTTTCACTCCAATTTTCAGGTAGCAATGTTAAAATTTGTATTTTTACAGATTTTTCTGTGTCTTTATCGTTGAATTTGTCGTGTAACTTTTCAATTAAAGAGCGAAAATTTGCAGCATTATCATCGATCGACTCATCATCGATCGACTCTTCATCGGTTGAAGAGAGCAAAACTTTTTTCAAGCTGTCAGATATTCGATTTATTTTGTTGTTCAGAAATCGATTATTATTCAATTTTCTTGATGGAATTGGTGATTGATTTAACAGTTGTAAGGCTTGGTTTATTATGGGTAGTTGAGTTGCAGCGCTAACCTGGGATGCAGATGTTGATTGAGAACCTTGGGGTTCGCTACTGAAGGACAAAGAATATAGTGCTAGAAAAGTATTTGAGTATAAATAATTAAATAACTTACGGAATGATGTAGAT
Organism: Cotesia glomerata; assembly: GCF_020080835.1. Taxonomy (NCBI): domain Eukaryota; kingdom Metazoa; phylum Arthropoda; class Insecta; order Hymenoptera; family Braconidae; genus Cotesia; species Cotesia glomerata. The sequence continues at coordinate 10,224,060 of NC_058166.1, read as the reverse complement.
AAAGGGAGATCTGTGGCAGTTGTATTGCTATCATTGTCGGACTGATCATTAGATTCATTACTGTCACTAGAGTTATTGCCTTCATGATCATTTACATCAACAGTGTTCGTTTGTTGATTAACTAATTCGGAAGCTTTTTTTCGACACGAACTACATAGTAAACTACAATCATCTAAACTTAACAATAATTTTACACTATCAGTCGCATGACGTAAACCACTTGTTTTATTATGTGGTTTTAACTTGAATGGATTACAACACCGAGAGATTTGCGTTTTTGACTCCATAATGTTTAGATAAATTTATTTTATCAAATAGAGATTTTAATATTATTTAAATAACTGATCCTTCAAGAAAGATTAAAACAGAAAAGTATGTATAAAGAAGAGGAATAATTTTTTTATTTAACAAATGCACCAACTAGAATCTTCCATTAAACAATAGATTGCACAACAGATTTATAGGTTAGTTAAAATATTAAACTGCAAAAGTTTCACTTACAAATGAAATCATACTACCGTGTAACATCTGCTTAATTGACTATGGGTAAAGCTATTTTTATCATATTCTAGATTATCGATCGAATTGATGTATTAAAATTTGAATCGTAGGCAGCATAATCGCAGACTAAGCTTATTAGTGGACAATATAATACCTTAAAATCGATTAATAGGACTTATTTAGTTAAAGAAGTAATTTTTACGAAAAAAAAAAATTTTGTCAATTTTTGAAAATTTGACATTTTTTTTTTCAATTAAAAAAAAAAATTTGGCCCATTCCGGGCTTCACGGAAATAGTTGTCAAATTAATTGAAGTTTTTTTTGAAAAATAAAAAAAAAAAAAAACTCGACGTGATTTGAAAAAATCACGATTTTATTCGAAAAATCCGATTATTTCGTTAAATTTAACATATTTAATTTTTTTTGTGTAATTTTTCAAAAAGTTCATTCAAAAACAAAAATTTAAAAAAAAAAAAGGTACCCAAAAGTCAATGTCAAAAAAAGTTATGGCTATTTGGAAATAAAAGAGCCATTTTTTTTAAAAATTCATAACTTTTTTTGGGTTGGTCAAAAAAATTTGAAAAAATTCTCAAAAGCGTTTTTCAAAGGGTAGAAAAAAATGAAAAAGTTTCAGCGAAATCTGAAGGGGTCGAGTTCAAAAGTGGTCGATTTGACATGGAATACCCCATATATAATCATACATGATTATATATGGAATTGTATATGAGGTTATATATAATTAGATATGACTATATATGGAGCAATATACAACCATGCAGGATTATACATAGTTCCATATACAATTATATATAAGTATATATTAGGGTGATTCAAAAAAACTTTTTAATTTTTTTTTATAACTCTTAACCTCTCAAATGTTTCTATTTGATATAAAAAAAATCCTCACCAAAGATGAGCCCTATAGCTCAACTCTAAGGGTTCGCTATTGTTATTTTAGTTTCCCATTTAATTAACATGGGAAAAATTCTTTTTTGTTTTAAATTGAATTTACACATAATTTATGAAATTTTTTACAAAAAACGATTTTATATTCTTAAAGTAGAGTCTTAGAGCTTTACAAAACTCTAAGACAAAGTATGATTATCTCTACAAAAAGACTAGTTACAGCCATTTAAAAATGACTAAATTTCGAAATTTAAAGAAATAGTTGGCAATTGGGTCATTCCATGTCAAATCGACAAATAGTTAGCATCGATCTCTTTCGATTTGGACAAATTTTGGTCAGAAGTTTTCGTTTATCATAAAACGAAGTTCTGCCAAAGAAAAAACAATAAAAAAATTTTTTTCAAAAGATATGCAAATTCAAAATTTCACAATTTTTTCAGTTTCTCAATTTTGTTTTTGTAATATCTCGAACGCTATTGTAGATATAGGAACGGCCTTTTGTTTGTTTAAAAGGGGACACACGGAAAAAAAAATTATAGAATATGCGAGAAAAAATTATTAGATAGCTCGGACTGGGATTCGAACCCAGAACCCAGAACCAAATCAAATTACCTTAGCTTAAGGGATGATTTTGAGGTAAAGTTAAATTTTTATCATAAATCCGCCGCGGAGATAAACAATTTGAAGAAAAAAAAATTCCGAAAAATATGAATTTTTCGATTTTTTATCCTCAAAAAACATGCAAGCCCCACTTCTATATAATTACTAAATTTTCAACATTTTAAAAAGCTTTAAAGAATTTTACAAAATATTTCAAAAATTTTCTAAAATCTCTTTACTTTCAAGTATAACGTTGTAAGGTTTGCATACAACTGTCGCAGCAGGATCATGAGTGTTGTATAATATTCATTAGTAATTTGTTTATGGACTGGATCGCCTATACTAAAAAATAAAAAAATTATTAATATTATTAAAATTATTAATATTAATTTGAAAATAATTTTTTTTTTTCAATGACGAATTTTCATATGTAATTTCTAAAAATTTTATGAACATCTCTGGAAAAATATAAGTACACTGAGAAAAAAGTATTTTGCTACTAAGGATATTTTTTTTGATAATCAGAATACTTGGTATTGTGCTACTAAGAATACGTGGTATTTTGATTATCACAATAAGTATACTGATTTTCACAATACCTAGGTATACTGATTATCAGTATACCAATGTAACAGACTATTAGATGTTTATAACCTCACTTTACTGGCACAAATCAATTGACTTATAAAGCTAACAAAACAAATTAAAATTAAAATTAAAAGTGTAATAATAAATTTTTTTCTTACTACGCCGGTCGAAAGTACGGGGTTCCCGCTGCGATTTCACGGCAGAAAGCCCCGCTTTGATGCCGTGGTTGAGTCGCACATGCGCTCTACGACGGGGAGCCGAAATAATGAATTCATGCACTGACAACGAGACACGAGTCGGCAGAAAGTCTGAAAGTTGGTAGTCGCGCTCTCTTTATAACTTATGTTTATAAGTCTAACCTTACTTGTGATTGTTATGAATGTATCTGTTTTGTTATGTGAATGATTTTAGGTTAAAACTAAGTTAATTATAAATAATAAATATTTCTTTTAATGGAATGAGACTTTTTTAATATTTAAATTACATAAAGAAACGAGAAATATTTTTTAATCTGATAGATATTCTCAAATAAATAAATTAATTATTGAACAAATAATTATTTGAAAAAATTCACTGATAGAAGAGTTTATTTGTATTAAAAAATATTTGTTAGTAGTTAACAAATCATTTATTAGAGACCACTTTTTAGTATTAAACAAATATTTCTTAGTATTTAAAATGATTTGTTTGTATTTAATAAATCTGATATTCATTTATTAAATATTAATAAATCTTTTTAAATACTAAGAAATATTGCCAGTCCCATGGCTAAGCGGTATAATGCTTGTCATGCTTGCTTGGGACTGGTGAGGCGTGGGTTCGAATCCCGGTGTGAGCTGAAATTTAATTTTCAGTGAACATCGGTGCTCGTAACTCACGCCGGGCTGTACAGCTTTGGGTTTTTCGATGGTTTCCCCAAGCCCTGTGCTACCGGTGGGGCACAGGCAAATGCGTGCAGTTTCCCCAAAGTCGGCCCATCGCCGCATTACTCTCCAGGCTGAAAAAGTATGTAATACCGCCAAAACTTATTCTGCCAAAACTTAATGTACCGATCAGCCTGGAGTCCCCTTCCGGTCTCGGCCGGACCCCCATTGAGACAGAAGTCTGAAAAGCGGGGTTAAAATAAATAAACAAAAAAACATAATACTAAGAAATATTTGTTAAGGACTAAAAAGTGGTCTCTAATAAATGACTTGTTAAATATTAACCAATATTTTTAACTATAAACAAATCCTTCTATCAGTGTACACAAACAGATTTTTTTCTTAATTTTTTTTTCTATCCATTTTAGGATTATTATTTCATTTTTCTGCTTTTTTTTATTCTCAAAATCAGAGTTAATTTATAATATATTTATAACTTTAAGTTTATTTAATTAAATTAAGATTTTTTCTCAGAAACAAGTAGTAATATGATAGATTATAAATTAGTATCTTTATTGACAGGTGTATTTGATGCCTGCCCCCCCCCCCCCCGACCAGCAGCACTCGCTTCGCTCGTGCCACAAATGTCGGGGGCAGGCATCAATTTTTTTTCAAAGCAATTTTTTGCGTACTTTCGACCGGATAGCAAGAAAACTAGTATACACTACACGGGCAGAAATTTTAGAGCCCTGAACTGCGCGCCATGATGCCTGAGGCTTCGCCTCAGGCATCATGGCGCGCAGTGCAGGAATCTCAACTTTCTGTCCTTGTAGTGTAATATACTATTTCAAGCTAATATAATAAATATTAGTTGAATTCTATTTTTACCAGTGCATAAATCAAATAAACTAACTGTTAGTGTTAAAACGTCGATGGCAGTGACAGCGCATATATTATAGTTTACTGCACAGAGTATAGGTCTTGAACTGACTTATATTCTGATAATCACAATACTTGGTATTTTGATTATCAAAATACCAAGTATTGTAATTATCAAAATACTTTTTTCTCATTATAATGAATTTATTCGCTGATATACCTCTGAGAGCTGTCAGTTTGAAAATACGAATTTTCATTAATTAACGGGTACAAATCTTAATAAATAAATAAATTACGATTGATTAGCTTCTCCTTTACGACATAACTTAAAAAAATTCTCTCGTATATGTTGTCTAAATAAAAAAAAAATTAATTAACAAGTTCACTGATAAATAAATAAATGGTAAAAATAATGATTTCAATTCTGTATCGGAATTCGGGGTTTAAAATCGGACCTCTCGATTAAAAGACGGACCTGTGGGTCCAATGTCGGTGCTATTCGGACTACTGGGCTCTAAATAGGTTCTATTCCGGACTAGGAAGCTCTATTTCGGCTTTAAATTTCGACTCGGGTAAACAAAACACGAGCTATATCGTGGCTCAATTCACTTTTTTAAAATATTTAAACTTTGTGGTGACAATTGGCGTACGCAGGCAGTACTACAGAGTGATCTCGAAAACGAAACATGAAATATAATTATATATGATTATATATGGAGCAATATACAGCCATGGAAGATTATACATAGTCCCATATATAATTATATATAATTATATATGCTTACATATAATTAACATATATAAAAGGTTTTTCTTTGAAAAAAAATAAGTGTTCTATTATAATGAGATTCAGTAAAATAAATAAATTATGAATTATGACTATCCAAATATATTATAAAATCAATTTTTATATTATATTTATGACAAACTCATATGATACGTTATGTAGATCATAGAATCGTTATCATCTAAGACAGCAGCATAGTAGACAGAAACTTCAAGACATATGGAGATCACCAAAGTTAAGCAGCATTGAGCAGGGTTAATAGTTGGATGGGTGACCGCTGGTATTATAGCCGTAAAAATATATCTAGACATTTTTTTTTGCATTTTAATTGGTTACAGAGAATTGCGTAGGACCATATTAAATACTCTATCCATAAAATTAACCCAATAATTATTTAGATGTAATCAATATATAATTAAATATTGTTATACATAATTATATATAGTTATATATAATTATACATAATTATATATGATTAGATATGATTATATTTGGCCATTTTTCATATATAATCATGTTTGATTTTATATTTCGAAGTGTATGATTTTTAATACAATTTTAATAACAATAATATTATGTATTTGCTATTAATGAATCTGGTCCCAGCAAGATTATGAGGAAGTTAAACTGGCGTGGAGTTAGTTTTGGTGGTTGTCTGGAGATGGCCGCTGGAGGGAGGTTGACTTCCAACCGTGCGAAGCTGGCTTCGGGAGGTAAAAAGGAGTTCGGGATGAACCCGTGGACTCGGTTTCGAGTAATTGTTTACTCGTACACTCGTTTGCTCGTACACTTGTTTGCTCGTTCGCTCGTTCGCTCGTTCGCTCGTTCGTTCGTTTCAAATATGATCTGTAAATTGAAGTGAACAATGTAGCTTGTTGTGAGTTTGAATGAAGATTGCGAGAGATTGACAGTGGATAGATTGAGAAGAGATAGTGGACTGTATGATCGAGTGATGATTTGAATTTGAGATTCTGATTTCGAAGGTGTGCATTGATTGGATGAAATTTATGTGGAGTAAAAGAGTGAAAAGAACTCGATTTGAATGATTGCTTTGTGTAGATTACGTAATATTTTAATCTCAATAATTGTGTGAATGTTATGTATGTAATGGGATGCAACTCAAGAAGGGCTCAAAATAACACTGCACATGAATAGTTTGAGAACTTGCTCATGAAGTCTCAACTCGACTCAAACTCAGTATTTGTATTGTATTATGCAAGGAATGTGAAATATGCGCAGCATCATAATGAGCATATTGTGTCAGAACTCAGAAAGGGCTCAAAATAACACTGCACATGAATAGTTTGAGAACTTGCTCGTGAAGTCTCAACTCGACTCAAACTCAGTATTCGTATTGTATTATGCAAGGAATGTGAAATATGCGCAGCATCATAATGAGCGTATCGTAATTGAATATGAATTGGAACTAGTAACTCAGCTTAGCACCGGTGGGCGGTTTAGGGCTGACGGCCAGACCGACATCCTCCCGACGCTGAGGGAAATGTTGTATTGAATATGTATGCAAGTATAAATTTGATTCGTACCTTTTTGGTATTTTAGGTTTACTAAAATACAATACCATGTGCTGCTTGAGCTCTTAAATGTCTGATGAATGTATTAATGTAGTGATTTAAGCTCGTGACTGTAGAGCTCTGATGATGGTGGTGAATCGACGTCGTGGTGAACTTCAATCACAGATTGATGAAAAGACACTGATATTTCACCTCACAATTCACTTTAAGTGAAACTCAGCGATTAAATGATGTTAATGTAGATCGTAAAAATTGGTACTTAGTTGAAAAACGAAATACTAAGAAAGAGGATTCGATTTAAACTTGGAACTTGACTGAAATTGACGTAGTTGTCGCTCGGAGAGATCCTTTTGGACTGACTCTTTTGGTAGTATTTTGTGCACAACAGAGTACGGAGACTCTTTTCATTTTATTATTGGGGGTACATTTCCGAGAAATATTGTTAAGAAAAATACGTTGACAAAAATATTACACATATAAAAAAAAGGGAAAGTTAAAACGGAAAATATTTCAAATCGAACCAGATGAGCGCTCGGGTTACGAAGAGAACAAGAGACTGCATTTATATGACCTCAACGGACAGAGTCATAAAAGTAGGTACTTGAGTCTAGCGACCCGCATGCATGTATCCAAAAACTCACAGCCGAGAGTAAAATATTTAAAGATTTTACGTTTATTTTTCACATACTGAATAATTTCAAAAAAATTAGTAAATATTATAAAAAATGAAATAATTGATTAATTGTGAAATTAGCTAAGAATTGAAAAAATCATATATAACCAATTTATATATAAATATATATAATTATATATAAATATTTTTTCTCAGCAATACAATCTTTAATTCCTTTTTTTTTTTTTTTTTTTTTTTTTGTAATTGACACATCGGAACGAAAGAGAGCGTTCAATTCGTATGAGAAAAGTACTATCCGTCGAAAAATTTAAAAGAGATTTAAAAATTGAATTGTTAATAATTTTAATTTCTTGTAATTAATTTGTAATTAACTTATTGTAAAAATTGTTTTTTAAATTTATTCTTGTAATGTATAGTACATAATTATTTTTTGTTATCAATGTTTGATATAAAATTTAAAAAAAATAGAAAATAGTATTACAGTTATCAGTGAAAATATCGTATTTTTAAACTGTTCCTTAATCAATTTACGTATGACACGATTGCTTAAGGCATGCACATTTAGATTTATCAAACTTTTCTTCAAATTCCAGCTATGAAAAAATTTTTTTTATTTGAAAAGAATTATTTTTACCTCAGTGTTTCTTTATTGAACGATAAAAAATTATACGTGGACATACTAGATTTGCCAAAATAATAATTATATTTACTGAATAATTAAATTCTGGATTATTCAATTTCAGAAAGTGATTTGTACTAATTTAATGGAACTCTTAAATTAAATCAGAGGTTCGTTCAACTGAATATCATTAACCGAAATATCGTCTTTTGCTCTGTTAATTTCGGAGTGGTTGTATGCACTAAGGGGCTTCTACGGAAATGTTTCACTTAAGACAAACTCAATTCTGAATCGCTTGTTTTGTTTTGTATATATCTATTAATACATCTGACTAATTTATATGTACACACATATATATATATATATATATTAATGTAAGCGTGTGAATGTTTTCATAGATGTACATGTATGCAAATATGTTAACTATAGAATCGAGCATGAGTGCACTGCCATATTACTCTCTATACAAACTTTCATTACGACACTGTACAGACAACGTCGCAGCACAGTAACTAGGATTTCACTATTTACCTTCCTTCAGATTTACCTCCCTTATGATTTATATTTAATAAGCTCCTGAATAGATTTAACACGCAAATAGCCTTAACAATTAACTATTATAATAATAGAATTATGTTTTTCATAGAAATTAACAAAAAAAATGTTAGTAAAATATTATAAATATTATATTAAACTTCATGGAATATTTATCAAAGATAATTTTTCGATAGCTAAAATTGCCCAATTTTCGTATAAATTTCATTTATTATACACATTAACTGTAATTTAAGTACATTGAAAACATGTTTTTCGATGAAAAAATTTTTTAATTTGGCTACATATGTATGAAAATTTTTTGACAATTTGGAATATGTGAGAAATATAAATTTATACGAGCGGAAAGAAATTTTGTTTAAGAATTATTGTAACAATGACAGTAATCGTAGAACGATCCGCAATATTTGATTCAATTACAATTCTTTAAATAATTATTTATAAATAAAATATCAACATGTATAAAAAAGTATCTTTTATATTTACTGTAGTGTATCGGTAAAAAATGATAAACATGAAAGATGATTAGACGAATAATTATTTTTTACTATTTAAATGTTAAAAACTACAGTAAAATGAAATGTGTTTACTGAAGCTACTGCAAAATTTACTGAAGTCTCTAGTAAAAATGAATCTAAGTAACGATATTATCCGTCGACTTTGAGGTGGTGCTGCTGTGCTGCAATCGTTTTCGACTTCTTAGATGCAGAAAAAATTACACATAAAAGTGATCAGTTGTTGGTGAATAACAGTTAATTCTAACAAAGTTTTATACAATTATAATTATAATAACATTTGATGCAGTTAGTTAAGTATTATTTATAAAAATGTATTTTAGAAAATCCATAATTTTTTTATATTATTGCACGCGTCACAGCGCGAAGCGCATGGAATAGTGCTCCACTCTAGTCTTACCGAAATCAAGGAATTTTCTGATTTAAAAATCTCTAAAAACACTCTTTTTTTAGCATTTGATGTTTTTAAAAGACATTTATTTTATTTAATGTAAAAACAAAGCTGATTGAAAAAAAATTTCCGAACCTGTCCGGATGTCTGTGTGTGTAAATCTGGCACGATTACGTCCGCAAAACTTAGCATACCGAGATAATTTTTAACTTACTGCTAAGAAAATCGAAAATTTTCGAAAAATCGGGAAGTTATTGTTTTCACCCCGTTTTGCAAAAATCGGGGTTTCAACAGATCTCGACGTTTTGAAGCCCTAAGAAGCTTCCCTGACTATATTTTTACGATGATGTCCGTACGTCTGGATGTGTGTGTGTGTGTGTGTGTATGTATGTATGTATGTATGTATGTATGTAAACCTCTTATAACTTCTGAACGGCTTGACCGATTTGATCGCAGTTGGTGTCATTCGAAAGGTCTTCGCCAAACTTAGAATTCCTGTAAGTTAGAACCGATTCGGTTGCAAAAAAAGTGAAAAAAAAGTTGTTTTTTTTTTTTTTCATTTTTTTTTAATATCTCCGAATTGGCTGAACCGATCGACCTCAAAAACTAATTAGTTCTTAACCTTGAAAACCCGCATCGATCGTCACCAAAAGCGTCAGAATCGGTTGATGCGTTCGTGAGATATCGTTGTCGAAAAAAATCGAAAATAGTATATTACACTACAAGGGATTATTCAGATTATAAATAATATATACCACTTAATTAGCTATTGTTCTACATATATTGTAAAGTAAAATAACCTTGTAAAATAAATTAAATCAAAAAATTCAAATCTATAAGTTTTATAATAAAAAGATTCAATTGATAACAATATACAGTAGCGCTCAAAAGTATTTTGACAAATATATTTAATGGTTTAATTAAAAATAAATATAAATCACAATAATCATTTATTTATTTTTTTAACAGCTTTGAAATAATTTACAGAATGTATCAAAGTGGCTCTTGTTCGTAACAAAAGAACGTTTAATTTTTTAAATATTAGGAAAATAATGGCACCAAAGTATTTTGACATTGTTGAAGAAAACTAACGCATAATGTTGTCAAAATACTTTTGAGTGCTACTGTATCTAATAATAATCCTATTTTATGTATGAGGTAATCTGTATTAAAACTTTTCTTTTATTTTACTAAAAAGTTCAGTAAACTTTAGTGAGGTAAACATTACAAAGTATTGCTGTCAATAATCGCTGCTGAAGCAGCGCCTTCTATAGCATTCAAATATTTCAACGCAATTTGGTAATTTTTCTCATGAATTTAACAGAAAATTTCTTCCGCAAAACATGTAACAATAATAATTATAAGTTTCGTATGCATTCATAGGAAAGTTTTTTATATGATTTAAAAAATATTACTTTTTTTTAAACGTATTTTTAATACACATTCTATAAAATTTCATACAGTAATTATTTGTTTTTAATAAATTTTTTATATCAAAAATATATTTTTGTTGTAAACTATTTTTATGGGAGATAAGCGAAGTAATTCGATCAGTAAATAAATAAATACGTGCTCATTATTAATTATTACGTTTTTAAAATTCAAAACAGTGTATCAATATTGTACAGAGTAAAGTTTTTAAAATAAACGTTGCCGTTGGCTATTTTCTTCTTTGTCTAAGCTACCCGCCAACTGTTTGGATAAATAAGTAATAAGCTGGTACATTTTTTTTTTTAAATACAAAGGAAAAACACAAGCTTAAGATAAAAGTTTATGACTAAAAGAACTCAGTCTGTTTATATTAACTTTTTATACCTCACTTTTGTTTTTCTTATTTCGATTGCTATCTTTTATATCTTCCTTGTACATTAATAATATACCATTCTGTTAGCAATAATCAGGAGGGTCTGGAGCTTTTAAACTCAAATATTCATATTGTTAAAAACATTGAAAATTAATCCGTTTTCCATATTTTACGGCCACTATTCTATTCGTTGATTTTTTTTTTTTTTTTTTTTTAGAAAGTAATTATTTTCCAGATGCATCGTAAAAGCAATCCAATGTAATTCCATTTATACATTTTCGCTTACTAAACTTTACTAAAAGTAACTTTCTTTTTGCAATTTTGTAATTATTTATTTTCATTTAACTTTAACAAAAAGCGCAATGACCACTGAAATGAATACAACACTGATAAAGTCGATTTAACTTTAGTTACAGTGATTGCACTGGAAATACGAATTCAAATGAAAACGTTTAGCTATACACCGTTTTCACAAATTATAAATGCTTCATTTGAATCGTCTCAGTTTTTTTATCAGATAAAACGGTGGAGTATAAAGAATCGAATAGTTCAATAATTTAATTCAAAAATAAAAGTGATAGTAAAAAACTTGGATTGTTATATAAGTTAAATAATTTACATTACTTCAAAGGAAGAAAAATAACTTGGTTCAAGTAAAAATTTTTCTTTAAATTTTCAGTTTTAAGACTGAATCAATCGATTCAAAATATTGACATCTTGTAATTAAAGAAAAAGTTACCTGAATGAACAAATTACAACTCTCAGATAAAGATCGAATAAATCTTCATTGAAGAATTTTATCTTTTAACAGAGTATTTTATTGTTTTCAAACTACGGACGTATATATTTGACCTAAGTATTGTTTTCTCTTTGTTTGAGGGCGATACAATTGGTTCCAGCTAATACCAACTGCTTTTAAGAATATGATATCCCACAAAAAACAGTTTCACTGTAAACCGTCGCACCAAGTACCCATTCAACTATTGTTACAAACTATGATAATTCAATTTTTACAAAAAACTATAAAATCAAAACTAAAAAAAACCAAGTACAAAAAATTTTGTGGATTAAAAAAACGCTAAGGACAGTAAATATTAAGGAAAAAAATTTAATGTACTTGGTGTGCATCATTCGAATACTTTAATTATCCACAGTTTTTCAAATTGATACGAGTAGTGTGAATTATAATGGTCTTCTGATGCAAAGGATAAAAACTTTTAATAAACCGAAAAAAATAACGTGTCATCAGTAATACGGCTGTTTGCTGACGCGCTATCTGTTATCGAAATTTGTTTTTCCGAAGATAATCTATTTGTTGGTTTGAGAATTAGATTTCATTTTGAGTTAACCCGGGAAAAAATGATCAGACCGGACCATGCCTGTTCATGTATGATCAGGCCTGAAATTAGTCATAATCATGCCTGTTCATGCCTGAAGCGTTAAACACTCTCATGCCTGATCATACCTGTTCATGTCTGAAGCGTTAAATACGCTAAGGTCTGATCATACCTGTCCATGCCTGTTCATGTCTGAAGCGTTAAATACGCTAAGGTCTGATCATACCTGTCCATGCCTGTTCATATCTGAAGCGTTAAATACGCTCAGGCCTGATCATACCTGTTCATGTCTGTTCATGCCTGAAGCGTTAAGAACATCCAGGCCTGATCATACATGACCATGTCTATTCTTGTCTAAAAAATTATAAACAGTCTATATATAATTAGATTTGATCAGACTTGCATAGTCAGATGTAATAATCATTTTTTCTTTGAAGAAAAATTTTTTTTTGGTAATCACAAAAAGTGCAAAATGATGTTTATCATTACGTCTAAATAATTATGAAATATAAAATTTGTTATATTTCTTATGAGATGTTTTGGTCTGCTCTGCTCTTTCCTAATATTGAAATCGTTATTTATTCTATTATTTAAATAAATGTGATACTATAATGAAATTTGGTTAAATTTTTAAATTATGACTATCAAAATATTTTATAAAATCAATTTTTATATTATATTTATGATAAACTGATTTAATACGTTATGTACTTCACAGAGTTATTTTTAACTTCCCGCTAAGAAAATCGAAGATTTTCAAAAATCCGGAAGTTATTGTTTTCACCCCGTTTTGCAAAAATCGAGTTTTCATCAGATCTCGACGTTTGAAGGTCACAGGAAGCTTCCCTGACTATCCCCGTGAGGTTGTCACGGTGTCTGTATGTATGTGTGTGTGTGTGTGTGTGTGTGTGTGAAAATATGTGAACCGCTTATAACTTTTGAACGGCTTGACCGATTTCATCGTGGTTGGTGCCATTCGAAAGGGCTTGACCAAACTTAGATTTTGAAAACTATTTGGACCGATTCAGATCAATAGATTTTGAGAAATCTTCAAAAAACTGAAAAAAAAATTTTTTTCAAATGTGGTTTTTTTGGAATAACTTTTAAACGGCTTGATGGTTCAATTCTAAAAACTAATCAGCTCTTAACCTCAAAAAACCACGTCGATCGCCACCAGTCCGGTCAAAATCGGTTGATTCGTTCGAGAGATATCGTGAACGAAAGAAAACCGAAAAAAGTGTTTTTTCGGAATAACTCCGAAATTCCTAGCGCGATCAATTCAAAATTTAAGATTCTTTGTGAGGCTTGAAAAACTGCGTCGAATGCTGCCAACCGCGTGAAAATCGGTTTATTCATTCAAAAGTTATTGCGGTTTAAAAATTCAAAAAATAGTGTCATCAAATCCCTATCAGACTTTTGAGCTCGAAGAGCTCAAAAGCATAGAAAAGCAATCTCTTTGAGCTTGGAGAGCTCAAAATAACCCATAAATTGTATATTTTGAGCTCGAAGAGCTCAAAAACGTCATTGGTGCAATTTTAAGCGCCTAAGTATGGAATTAGCGGGAAGTTGCAGGGATGGCCTTCAGGGTCAACCGTTTTCCTAATTTTTTTATTTTTAACTTGCTGCTAAGAAAATCGAAGATTTTCGAAAAATCGGGAAGATATTGGTTTTACCCCGTTTTTCGAAAATCGATTTTTCATCAGATCTCGACGTTTTGAGGTCCTAGGAAGCTTTCCTGGCTATTCCCGCGAGGGTGTCACTATGTCTGTACGTATGTATGTATGTATGTATGTATGTATGTATGTATGTGTGTGTGTGTGTGTGTGTGTTTTTTTTTTTTTTTTTTTAGGGGGGGGAATCCTTTTTACGGATTCTAGGCATAGCTGTTTGGCCTGGATATGTGGTGACTCGACGCAGCGTCATACTAAAACTCGACACTAACGCCCCTACCCACTAAACCCTAAACCCCTTTTCCTTCTTTCCTCTAATCCCTTATGGAAACCGCCGTCAGGCATTACTTCGTGAAGGGAGGATCTAGCTACTGTTCTTCCTTCTGGTGGCTAAGGTGTTAACTACCTTCCTTCTATTCTGCTATTTGCTCTTTTTCTTTCGGTGGAACGCAAGTCTTTAAGGACTTCTGTTGCAAACGTGTTGGTAGCGTTCCAGGTAGCTTCTGATGACAACATTGCTCCCACTATTGAATCTGGTTGTATTCTCTGGTTCAGGATCCTCTCCAGTTCTTCACGCTGTGGATCGAAACGAGGACATACAAAGAAGACGTGCTCCGCGTCTTCAGCAGCTCCTGGGCAGGACGGGCACTCCGAAGAGTCATCGTGCTTAAAGCGGTGTAGATACTCTCGAAAACACCCATGTCCCGACAACATCTGCGTAAGATAGTAATTGACCTCACCGTGATTCCGGTTAAGCCAAATGTCGATCCGAGGTATGAGACGGTGCGTCCACCTACCCTTCTCTGCAGCATCCCATTGTAGTTGCCATCGGCCTATGCTCTTCTGCCGTTCTTCAATTCTAAGTTCTTCAGGGATCAGTGCAGTTGACCTTTTTCGTTGGTAAAGGGCCCGTCTTTCCTCCGCTAGAACTCTAAGAGGTAGGGTTCCAGCAATGACGCACACTGCTTCTTCTGATATAGTACGGAAGGCACTAGCTACTCGTAGGGCACTCAGTCGATATACTGGTCCAGCCTTTCTCCATGATTCTTGCGTCTTTAATGCGTCGGCCCAAATGGATATTCCGTAAGTGAGCACCGATGTGACTACTGATGACAATAATAGCCTCCTGCTCTGTTTTGGGTCTCCGACGTTCGGCATCAGTCGTGCGAGACTAGCCCTCACTACTGACGCTTTGGCACTGACATGTTCCACTTGCTGCTTGAAGTTAAGTCGGGCATCAAGCATCACTCCCAAATATCGGATATAAGGTTGTGATGTGATTTCTTGTTCGCCGACTTTCAGCTTAATGGTCTCTACCACTTTTCTGCTGGTAATAAGTACTGCCTCAGTCTTGTGTTGCGCCAGTTGCAGGTTCACTGCGTCCATCCACCGGTTAACGTGCTCTGTGTGTGTGTGTGTGTGTGTGTGTGTGTGTGTGTGTGTGTGTGTGTGTGTGTGTGTGTGTGTGTGTGTGTGTGTGTGTGTGTGTGTGTGTGTGTGTGTGTGTGTGTGTGTGTGTGTGTGTGTGTGTGTGCGTAAGTATGTAAACTACTTATAACTTTTGAACGGTTGAACCGATTTCATCGCGGTTGGTGCCATTCGAAAGGGCTTCGCCAAACTTAGATTTTCTGTTAATTTGGACTGATAGATTTTGAGAAATTTGAAGAAATCTCAAAAAAAATAGGAAAAAATTTTTTTTCAGAAGTGGTTTTTTTGGGATAACTTTTAAACGGCTCTACCAAGCGATTCCAGAAACTAATCAGCTCTCAACCTTGAAAAACCACGTCGATCGCCGCCAATCCGGTCAAAATCGGTTGATTCGTTCGAGGGATATTGTGAATGAAAGAAAACCGAAAAAATTTTTTTTTCGAAATTACTCCGAAATTTTTGGTTCGATCAATTAAACCTTGAAAATTCTTTATGAGGCTTAAAAAACTGCGTAGAATGCCGCCAACCGCGTAAAAATTGGTTCATTTATTCAAAAGTTATTGCAGTTTGAAAATTGAAAAAATAGTGTTCTATGAAACTTCTATCAGACTTTTGAGCTCAGAGAGCTCAAAAGCATAGAAAAAGTATCTTTTTGAGCTCGGAGAGCTCAAAAAAACACACAGATTGTATTTTTGAGCTCGAAGAGCTCAAAAAAAGCGGCCAGGTATTAACGGAATTTGCGGGAAGTTGCAGGGATGGCCTTTAGGGTCAACCGTTTTCCTAATTTTTATCTTAGTTAGCAGCACAGCAGACAGAAACTTTAAAGCGCCCGGAGATCACTAAAGTTAAGCGGAAATGAGCGTGGTTAGTAGGTGGATAGGTGACCGCGAGTGTTACAGCCGTAAAATTATATGTAAACATTTTTTTTTTATATTTTAATTCATTATAGATAATTGCGTATGACTCTATCAAGTGCTATATCAATAAAATAAAGCAAAATAATTAATTAGAAGTAATAATGGGCTTTCAGACCTGACCATGTCTGATATTTTTTCCCGGGAAAACTTTACACTTTTGAATAAAGCATTCACAGATTTTGAAGCAAAAATTTAGAAACTAACAAAAAAAATTCTTGAAGCAATTAAATCGGATTCCTTCCTACGAATTTTTTTTAATTAAATAATTTTTTTCTTAAAATAAATTAATTTCTTTTCGTGTCTTTATTTACACTATAAAACATTTTTTCACATTATAAAATCCGTGATAATAAATTAAAGTTTAAGACCATTAACAAGCGATATCCTTCACCTCTTACTTTTCCTTGATAAGCAAAAAAAAAAATTTAATTAAAAATGTTAAGTAAATAAAAGATAATAAAAAAAAAGATACTAAAAATTTATTCGTTACAATCATAAAAAAAAATAATTGCTGCGTTAGAGTTTTTTCTGGGTTAAAATAACATGCTAGGCAGTATATGGAGTGGATAATTCGCGAATAAAGAGCTAAAAAGGATGCTTTTTATTTCTGTTTTTCTTTTATCTATTTTTTTTCTTATTATTTTTTTATTTTTTTGTTTTTTGAATGTGTCACAGGTGTTGGTTACACAACTGGGAAAATAAAACAGTAGCTGTTTAGGTGAAAAAGGGTTTTGTAATACAGCTCACTGCATAACCTCCCGTTGCCAAGTGAGTCGTCTTAAATTTAAAGCGCCATTTAAAACAAGTTTAATTGTACGACGAAAATATTCAAAAGAATAAAGATATGATTTATATATTTTTTTTTCTTTTGTTAAGCATTAATATGTTTTTTAGCCATAAATGCACTGCAAAAAATCCGGTGGCTTCCTTAGTGACGCTCCATTAACTCACCAGCAATTAAGAGTACGTCACGCCTCACCGAGTAATTTTTCCAGCCACCAATCAAATTATAAAGCTTTCACGTTTGCGATATCTAATTTATACCATGTACACACAGCGAGCGGTGGTGCTGGTGTTACGAGAGATAAGGGTGGAATAAGAGCCAAAGAATTCACTTCAACCGAGTAGAGAGAGAGTATTACTCTGTCCGCCGCACTAAACTGCACAATATACCGGTGATAAATTAAATACTAATGAATTTAAAATGCTAATTTTTGATGCAATGTTGTTAATTATGCTCAAGTTTATTCATTTATTTTATTATTATATTTACTTGATTTTTTTTAAATTTAATTAATGGAGAGTTTATTTTATACGTGATAAAAAATAATTAGTTTTGCTGAAATTATTTTTCAAATCCCGCGAACGTTGCAAGAAACCACACTACCTAATGCTGTGCAAAAAAAGTCACTTTTTCTAAAGAATGTTGCGGGATTAAATGTGTATGAATAACTTAATAAGATTACGTTACGATGTTTCCGGAATAAATTCTGGATTTATCGGCAAACCGATATGAAAATGAGAAACAAAATTTATATGTTAGAAAACAAATTTTTTAGACTATTTAGGGTACAAAAAATTTTTTATAAAAATCCACACGAAAACAAATTTTTTTTTTTTAAATGACAGTAATTTTGGGACGTTTCGCAATTCCTAATCTACGTACAATTTTTTTAATAATTGTTGATGTTTTAAGTCAAAATCAAGATTTTTTTTCGACCCGGATTGTAAAGTAAAATAACCTTAAGAAATGAAATCGAAAGAATTACATAAACATTCAATCTTATTTAATTAAAATCTACACGGAAAAAAATAATCGGTAGCTGCTACCGAAAAAAATCGGTAGCAGATACCAATTATTTTCGGTAGAGTCTACCGATTTTTTCGGTGCAGGCTACCGATTACCAATATTTGAAAATTTCTTATCTTCTTAATTTAACGAGAAGTTAAATTCGCACTTCTTAATGAATAAAAAAAAAGGAACTTCATTTGAAATACAAATAACACTTACTTAAATACAAAATATTAAGAATGAAGAGTATTTATTAGATAGTTTTTGATTATAAATTTTTATTAAATTAAATACCTTTCGTTAGCTGCAATCGAAAAAATCTATATAGATTCTGTTTAGAAACTAACCGAGAAATATCATCCAAGTCCTAAAAACTTATTTTTTAAATTATTTTGTATGTTAATATATATATATATATATATATATATATATATATATATATATATATATATATATATATATATATATATATATATATATATATATATATATGTACAGAGTGTCCCAGAAGTAACGGACGCCATTGTAGCATCTGATAAACAAAATAATTCTGAGACGAAAAGTTATTAGCCATTTTTTAATCAAACGCATAGATAATTAATTATTAATTAAAATAACGTCCTTTTATGCGTTAGAGAGAGAGCACTAGTGTCAAGTTAAGTGCGTTCCAACGAAGACGCTTGCTCGTGTGAATGTGTAAGTAAATATGTGTGACTACGTTAGCTATAGAAACTAGTTAGTCATACAGTTAGTTGTGTCTTTGTTTGGCACATACTTGACTGGACACTGGCGCTCTCTAACAAATAAAGAGACGTTATTTTTAATTAATAATTAATTATCTATGCGGTTAATTGAAAAATGGCTAAGGACTTTTCGTCTCAGAATTATTTTTTTCATCAGATGCTACAATGGCGTCCGTGAGTTTGGGACACCCTGTATAAATATATGAAAAGTTGATGTGGGTACTCAAATGAAAGGTCTCAATGAGTGTAATGTCTGGGTGAATTTATATCTTTAAAAATGTCAATAGTTTACAAGATACAAGATCTTTTCTGAATTATTGATATTTTTAAAGATGTAAGCTCATCCTGATGTCATACTCACCAAGAGCTTTCATTTGAGTACCCACATGCATTTTGATATATTTTTCATATATATATATATAAATATATATAAATATATATATATATATATATATATATATATTCACTCATCATCATCTCAAACGCATATACACGTGTTTTATTATTGTGCATAAAAATTACAATATATAGTGTTTATTGGCGACAATAAAAAATTAGATTAGTATAGTCTAGTACACCAAATTCTAGGCTTCAAATTGAAATATAAATCTTCGGAATTTTATTTGCATTTATTAAGTTATTTGATTATTAAAGACTTGAAAATAAATTATAGAAGCATCGTGGTTATGTTGCTCTAACTTCTACGCAGTGTTGTGCGCATCACCTACAGCCCACAGCTGTATAGCTATGGTATAGTGTTCTTGTTGCCTATCTGTAATAGTCTAGGTGAGTGTTGGTTCTATCTATAGTGCAATATTATAGATTATGTGAGTGACATACTATGTACTATCTGTAATATTAAATTATCTTAGTATTAGTGATTGCCAAAGCTTGACTATAGTTGGTTACATTATGTGCTTATGAGAATGATCCTTGTATATGGAATTCCTATAACTGTGTGAAAATACATTCGTTCTAAAACTGTTGTTTGTAAACAAAACCAACTTAGTGTAAATTGTTATGTCATTGTAAGTTGTTATGTCATTGTTAAATGACATTCGCAATAGATGCAAGGCTGTACTTCGAACACCTTATACCTGTGATATTTGTAATAAGTCTTTTCATAAAAGTTGTGTCACTGATTATATTAAATCTAGACTAGTTGATGATTGCTGCAGAGTTAAGTTTGATTATTTAATTAACTCAGTAGAAAATAAAGCTAAACAAAATGTAAATCAACCTCAAACCAGAAACCGTCTTCAATCATTGAGATCAGTAACTTCTAACAACTCATTAACATCTAGTTTTAAATCAGCTAAATCTACTGAGTCACACGCTAGTATCGGAAGTCGACGAGGATCAACACTTCCTCTCCGGTCACGCCTAGCTTACCATTGTCACCCAACAGTGATTCAGTTTTTGTTCCCGAATCACAATATTCAATTGAGCAGTCTACATCTTCAAATCAAACCAAGCACACTACAGTTCAAACTAATACTAGTTCATTACCAACGATCCCAGACATCATTGAAACAAATCATACAGTAGTAAGTTCACCTCCGAATACAATGGATTCAAATCAGCTTCCCCCCGATTGGTCTTCATTATCTACAGATGACAAACTTACATTAGTGATGAAGTCAGTTGCGCAATTACCAGTGCTTACGACTGAATTTAAGACATTGTCTTCAAAAATCGATGATCTTGGTTCTCGATTAAATATGTTACAAATGGAGCAATCTAATACCAAAGAGGCTCTTAATTCTATAAACTCTAATGTAAATTCGAACACTACCAATATCATCTAACTAAGAAATGAGCTTGAAACTATCAAGGAAGATACACTAAAAAATTCTAAAAGTTTAGCTGATCAACATGCCTTAATTTTAAGTGTTGCTACATCAAATGATTTTTCTGGAGTCCTGCCTAATTACCAAGTTACATCAGAATTGGTTATCTCAGGCATTCCGGATTCAGTTGTCCAAGGTTCATCTGCAATAGAGATCACTATTAGTATTGTATTCAACGCTCTCAAAGTACCCGAACTCAAGACTGACATACTTTCTTCTAGGTTAATAGAGAAGAGAGCCAAAAACTCTTCAAATTCACAGATTCGGTAGAATCTGGCGCCAAGTTCCGTTCAAATCCGTTGTAAACGGAGCGCCAGACTACCGACTATGTTTACCGTAAGCAGAACGGTTTTTTGAGGCTGCGAAATTTTATTTAATTCTACGGTACTTTTTTTACCCAATTTGTTTATCATAACAGTAATTCATAATTTATTTCACCGTATTAATTAATTATATTCACTTATAACAATTTATTTACTTGAAATTATTAAATTTTATCAGCACATACTATAGCTCGCTCACAAATTTCGATCCTGACTTTTTTTTGATGGAGAAAGGTCAGCGCCACAGACTAGATAAAATAAAAATGTGTAGTAATCCTCCTATAGATAAGCAACTACAGTTAAAAAAAGTAATTCACAGCTTACATTTACGGCCGCCAGGGTGCACTGGAATTACATCTACATAAACTGTAGCTTCAAGGGGATAGTTTGCAGTAAAAAATGCAGTCAACACGAGATTTAAGTTGTTATCAATTGTGAATTTTCATTATAATTACAAAAAATACTAAAATCCGAACAAAAACAGTTTCACTGTGAAAAAGTCGCGCCAAGTCCACGTTCATAAGACTATTAGGAAAAAAAAAATTTTTTTTTTCTTTACAAAAACATACAAAATTAAAAATTAAAAATCAAGTAACCGATATGATTGTTTATGATTTTCGGAAATTAAAAAATTTTATTGTAAATTTAAAAATTAAAAAAAAAATTTTAGAACGTACTTAGTGTGCGTCATTGTGTATTTCAATTTTTTTAAAGTCCTAGTAAATAGATTTTACGAATTTCATCAAAAGTAAAATATTTTGCAACCACGCACACTAAATACGTTCTAAAATTTTTTTTTTAATTTTTAAATTTACAATAAAATTTTTTTTAATTTCCGAAAATCATAAACAATCATATCGGTTACTTGGATTTTTTAATTTTTTAATTTTGTATGTTTTTGTAAAGAAAAAAAAAATTTTTTTTTTCCTAATAGTCTTATGAACGTGGACTTGGCGCGACTTTTTTACAGTGAAACTGTTTTTGTTCGGATATTGTAAAAGATAATGCAAAACCTATCTTGCACTCAATCATAGTTAAACTTAAATCTCCTCAAATACGAGATTATATTATAGAAAGTAAGAGAAAGCTTAAAACATTACTAATTAAAACTGTCCCAAAGTATGTTTGGGTGCAAAATGGTTCGATATTTGTTAAAAAAGATGACAATACTGCTAAAATTAAGATCTGTTCTGAAACCGATCTTATTAAACTTGATTAACGTCACTTGGAATTAACTAATAATCCAAATCCTCAGTCCACGTCTATAAGGCTTTTAAGCTTGAATATTAATAGTTTTAATGGTCATGTTGCCCAATTTCTAGATCTAGTTACTGATACAAAACCACATATTATTGCTATAACTGAAACATGGCTTAAACCACTACAAGACAATTCTTTACTTAATTTAGAAAACTTTACAGTCTTTAGAAGAGATAGAGGTTTAATTCATCCAGAAAATGGTTGCTTCATTAAGGGTGGGGGTGTGGCATGTTTGGTCCACAAGTCATTAAAAGCCAAAGTCATCTATGTACCTATTACAAATAATATAAATCAGCCTGAATATTTAATTCTCGAAGTCATATCACCGACTGGAAATCGCTTATTACTATCAGTAATCTATCGTAGACCTCAAGGTAATCTTTTAGATGAATTTTTTAATGTAATTTCTAAATTAATGATAAATTACAAAAATCTAATAATTACGGGTGACTTGAATTTTGATCTGTTAGAATCCTCTATAACACCTAATCATTTACAGTCATTTATCATGGAATTATCATTATTTTGTGTTCCGTTTGGTGCTACTCACCATTCAAATAACAAAGATTCGTGGTTAGATGTTATTATTCTTGATAATCAATCCGAAATGGTCAATTTTTGTAAATCTAATCAACCCTTTATAAGCGGACATGATTATCTTGTATGTGATTATACGTTTGATATCTTGAAGCCTTCGGACAAAATTATAAAGTATAGAGACTTTTCTAAAACTAGTCAAGAAGCTCTGAGTAATGCCCTGATGCAATCTCTTAAAATTGATAGTGAACTCTTGGAAAATTCTGATCCTAATTATTTAGCTAGCTTATTTCACGATACTATTATTGCAATTCTTGATGAATTCGCACCTATTCGTTCACGCAAAATCACTCATGTTCCTAATCCCTGGGTCACGAAAGAACTTAAAACCAAGTGCAAAGACCGTGATACTTTATATAAACGTGCTAAAAGAAATAACAATAAAGACCTATTAAATCTTTTTAAAATTAAAAGAAAGGAATTAAAAATAGAACTAACAAAGGCCCGTGAAAATTATTTTTGCAATGCACTAAGTAATATTCCATCAGGTTCAAATATATGGAGTAAACTTAAGCATTTGGGATTAGTTAAAGGTTCAAATTCCTCGCCCTTAAATTTCTTTGACTCGAGAGAATTAAATAATCATTTTGCAAAAATAGTAAGACATCATCCACCATGTAATGAAGCAACTTTTGAAGAAATTAAAGCGTCTCATAGTAGTCTGGTAAATTTTTCCTTTGTATGGACAGAGATTGACATTGTAGATGGAACGAAAGCTCTTCATCTCACTCTCAGCAAATCTAAGGGTAAAAGTCCGGATGAATTAAATCTTTATTGGCTAAAAAACAATATTCCCCAGATAACGATCTTTCTTACACAGCTTTTTAATAGATCTCTAAATACTGCTATCTTCCCTCAAGCTTGGAAGGCAATTTACATCTTACCATTGAACAAGACCTCTCCACCGCGTTCTCTTTCTGATACTCGACCCATTGCTAATACTTCACATCTAAGTAAGGTTTTCGAGAGAATAATTGCTAACCAAGTAGTTACATATCTTGAGGATAATAATCTTTTAGATAAATATCAATCAGGGTTCAGAAAACATCATAGTACTCAATCTGCCCTATTAAAATTAACTGATGATATTTCCAGAGCCATGGATAGTAATCAATTAACTCTAATAGTCTTTTTTGATTTGACCAAAGCATTTGATTATGTTAACCACAAAATCATCATAAAAACCTTGATTGAATTAGGATTCTCTCCTGAGACAGTTAAGTGGTTTTTGTCCTACTTATCAGATAGATCTCAAGATGTACTTGATGGAGATGGTAAGCCAGTTGGGTTTGAAACTACAACTTCTGGAGTTCCTCAAGGGTCTGTTCTTGGACCCATATTATTTTTATTAGTTATGAACTCAGCGGCTAAACGACTTGCTTATACAAATCATGGCTTATTTGCTGACGACAAATATATTTATTTACATTGTTATAGTCATCAAATTCATGAAGCCACTAAACAGTTGAACCTAGATGCTCAAGCAGTAGTTAATTGGGCCAGAGATAATGGGTTAGAAGTAAATCTACTTAAAACTAAAGCAATGGTAATGGGATCAAATAACAAGGTAAAAGCTTTTATGCGAGAAGGTATACCGGAGCTAGAAATTGATGGTGTACCTCTCCCCTATGTCGAATCAACCAAGTGCCTTGGACTTCATTTTATGTCTAATTTATCGTGGAACTTACACATCTCAGAAACTATAAGTAAAATCAATTCGGCATTATATAGCCTGAAACTCCGTAGAAATATTTACACTCCATCAATTAAAAAATTACTTGTATCGGCAACTATTTTACCATTAATTGATTATTGCTCTATAGTATTATTAAATTCAACTTATGAAAATGACTGTAAGCTCCAACGATCTGTAAATTCAGCAATACTCTTCATCTTCAACTTAAAGCGAGATGAACATGTCTCGCCTTATAGACGTGAACTGGGATGGCTCTCGATAAAGAGTCGTCGAATTTATTTTACTTGTTGTTACTTTTATAAATTATTAGAAATTGGTAAACCTAGTTATTTGCGAGAATTATTTCAAGAAGACCTTACTGTAAGACGCTCTGAGAGACTAGCACTTAAGAAAAATAATATCCTCTTTAAATTCCCGAATTTCAATACCACTCATTATGAATCTTCTTTCGTAATTACAGTTATACGATTATGGGAAGAACTACCAGAGGATATTATAAATTCATCAAACTTGGAGGTTTTCAAAAATAAAATTTTTGATTATTTATGTAATCTTGATGTTTGATCATAAACTGTTTAATGTTTCTACCTTCGTTTTATTAATCTTCAAACTTTAGTAAACTTTCATTATATAGCTTCTTATAATTTAAAGTTACCTACCTTTCCTTATAGTAACATCAAAGATTCTTAAAATTGTTAGTTAATTCATTACAAATTAAATTTTTATACTCATCATAACGTATTATATATCATTATGACCTATCTAAAAATATTATTATGTAAAATATTCTAAATGTTTATAAGTTAAACTGCACAATAATGTAAAATTGTATGTATATTTACTCTTTGCCATTCGGCAACTGCCTTGGCATAATTTATTAATAAACTAATAATAATAAAAAAAACTAATATATATATATGTTAGAATTAGGTAGGGTCTTTTAAATAAACAATAACAATTAATAGTTAAGAGTATTTATTAATATGTGCATCCGCACTAGAGTGTTTCAAAAAAACAAACTATTTTTTTTTTTTCGAAGAACTTTGAAAATTCTTCAGAGTATCCCTAATCGAAGACATTGTGAAAATCTCAGCCCTTAATATTAATGTATAGAGGTGGCTGTAATTAATTTTTTATTTCCATTTAAATAACATAGAAAAAAAATTTTTTTTACTTTTGAATTTTGCTAGTCAACAACGAAGCATTTTATAGCTATGATCGATACATATTCTTGTAGGAAATTTAACGATCTACAAAAATTGTTTGAATGAATATATGCGTACGGAGAACCATTTCGAAGTTATCAGGCTTTAAACATCGAACTGTTTAAAAAAATAATAATATTTATTTATAAATACGAAAAATCGACTTAAATCACTTAAATAAACAATATTATATATCAAAAAATTAAAATGATAAATTTATGATAAAATTTCATGAATTACGAAGTTATAATTTTTCACTATTTTTAAAAAATTTTTTGCTTTTTTAAAAATAAATTATAAACATGAAAAAGAAAATTATTTATTAATTGATAAAATTTATGAATTATCATATTTTTTAAATTGTCATGTACTGTTATTAACGAAATAGTTTTAAAAATTCTAGGTTATGTAATTTAACTCAGTGCTATATAGTTACATAGTACTTCAATTGAACAATCAATTTTTATTGAATTGTTAGTATGATTTTTATAGAAATGATAATACATTAATTATTTCCGCTTTCTGCCGTCACAAACCTGTCTCTCTCATAACTTCTTTATCTTACATTACTTCGTAGTTAAACAACGTAATTGTTAATGTTTTAAACTAAAATTAGTTTAATATTATATTTAATTTATTTATAATTATTTGTAATTGTGTTTATAAAATCTCATTGTTAAGCTTAAGATGGGAAGCAAATTTATTTAATTGGTTATCAAATTACAAAATTTGTAGGAAGCAAACTGCCGAGCTTAAAAGAGGTTATGTCTCTTTTCTTTCATTACCATTGTTCTCAAAGCTTGACTATTAAGAAAAGTGCATTAATTACGGTTGAGAATGTATTCGATTTATGGTCTGAAGCTGGAATTCCGACTTGTACGAAAAATTCTGCAGTAAGAAAACTCATTCGCCATCACACTGTTTGGAAAAATTTGCTAAAAAATAAAAATCAAAAGCTGTCATCTACTCAAAGAAAAAAAGTTTCTATTTTTTGTGCCGATATTGAGAAATTATTCGACATAGCACATCACAAAGTAATGAAACTCATTAATGAAAGTCAAAAGTTATTTTTGCAAGGCCAAAGACAGTCAAATCGACAAGGTTTTCTCCATATTAATCTTCCAGTCAAAACGGTAGCTAATAATATTGATGAAGATAGAATTGGTGAGTGGTTTTTATTTTTAATTGTCACCTAGGGTAAATAGCACAAAAATCCTCAAAAAATAGTCATTTATAAACCTAGCATTATTTCATTTCCACAAAATTTTTTAAAGATAATTTTATTATCAGCAAAAAAATTACGTATCTTCTTACTGATTCTTTATGCACGAAGTATTTATTGAATTCTAACAATTGAATAAAATTATGTTTTTAAACGTTTTTTTTTTTTTTCAGTATTACCTTTTCTTAAATTGGTCAGTAATTATTTTGAATATTTTTAGTTATTCTTGAATACAAGTTAAATATTTAACATTTTTCTTTTTTATTTTTATAAAATTAATTACAAATCCTGACTAACTTGAATGTCTCACACTTATTTTCTGTGCGTAACTTATACTGTGTCTGATATATTTTAAAATTTTTGGTTTTCTTTCAATCTCCGAGGATTCAAAAGTTAAACTTTTTATATTTTGCAGACGAAATTCAAAGTGATGAGAATAATACTGGATTATTATTAAGTCAAAAAACAGATTCAAGTTTAAGTCGAACTTCAAATGCAGCATCGGATTTCGAAGATGATATAGAGGTTTCACGGCAGCGAAAAAAACTTGAAATAATCATGCCTAAGCTTGTCAGTGCATTGGATCGTGCAAATGTAAGTAGCAGAAATGCTACTTACATTGTAGCTGCTACTTTAATCAGCGCGGGACTAGATATAAGTCAATATAATTTGAGTCACTCAACCATCCATCGTCAGCGTGAATTAGCGAGAAAAAGTACAATGGCAAATTTACAACAAAATTTAAAAGTTGATAAATGCGTTTTACACTGGGATGGGAAGATAATGCCTGACATTGAAACGCGCCAAGACGTGGACAGATTACCAATCGTATTATCAGCTTCGGGACAAGAAATACTACTTGGTGCTCCCAAAATTGACTCTGGAACTGAGGAAAATCAAGCCTCAGCAATTATTTCTGTCCTGAGTGAATGGTCTATCGCTGACAGTATTACAGCATTATGTTTTGATACTGCGGCTGTAAATACAGGTTTTTATCAAATTATAATATATCTCTATTGACGAAAAATCGAAGTCGAACAAATTCTATGCTATAAATCTAGATATATCTGAAACTTTTTTTCCTCTACTTTATTTGCTTAAGCGGGTCTTCTGGTTTGACGTCCTGATTTTTGTGCATTTTTTTGGGATTTTTCTGTAAAGACCAATGAAGAGATAGAACTTTGAACTTTTACTATTTATTTATATATATTTCAAGAGTATACAGTTTACAGTTAAATATTTAACTAACAACATTTAGTAGAATTAAAGTTAAGTGGCTTGAAGATACCCGCTTCGAAAAAAATTGATGCTTACTTCTTCCATGATATCAGCTGATTAGCATATCTGAAATAAACCCGGCGGTTTTAATTTGTCTACTCAAATACTCCGGGTGAACTACGATCAAAAAAAATTTTTAAAACTTGGATCTTTGACAGACTTCGAACAAAAATTCGAATTTCATTTTTTGTCAACTTTTGATACAAAAAAAAATAGAAATCAAAAAAATTTTTTTTCGATCGTAGTCCAATCGATGTATTTAAGTAAACAGATTAAAACCCCGGCGGGTTTTTTTGTTTCAGATAAGCCAATCAGCTGATATCATGGAGGAAGTGAGCGTCAATTTTTGTCGTGGCGGGTGTCTTCAGACCACTATAACTTTAATTCTAGTGAATGTTTTTAGTTCAAATTTTAACTGTATACGCTTGAAATATCTATAAAAAAATGTTTAAAGGTTCAATGTTCTATCTCTTCATTGGTCTTTACAAAAAAATCCCAAAAAAGTGCACAAAAATCGGAAGTCAAACCAGAATACCCCCTTAACTCAAATAATAATTTTTTTCGGTTTTCGTTGTTTCAGCTTATGTATTGGTTATTTATTTTGTTATTTATCAGAACTTACATTTAAATTTGTAATTCATGGTTTTTTTAAGGAATTCACAGTGGTGCATGTGTTCTCGTTGAACAAGCACTAAGAAGAGAGTTGACTTATTTACCATGCCGTCATCACATTATTGAGCTAGTTTTAAGATCCGCATTTGAAACTTATTGGCCTACATCTTCAGGTCCAAATGTTTCGATTTTTACTCGGTTCAAAAACAAATGGAGTGATATTAATCAACAAAAATATACTACTGGGATTTCAGACAGAGAAGTTCAAGAAGCCCTTGCAGATATAAAAGATGAAATCCTAATACTTATTGCTAATTACTTACAAGTAATGTTGATTATGGTTCTTAATTATCTTCAATTGCGTTTCGTATGTGTCATAATATAAATAATCATTATTATTGTTGTTGTAGATTTCGCAACCAAGAGGAGATTATAAGGAGCTTCTGGACTTAGCTCTGATTTTTTTGGGAGCTTTGCCATCTGACAGAGTAGTTTTTAAATATCCTGGAGCTGTTCATCATGCAAGGTGGATGGCAAAAGCGATTTATAATTTAAAAATATTCATGTTTAGAAATCAGTTAAAGCTAACTAAGACCGAAATTGTAGGAGTCCGTCAAATTTGTATTTTTGTGATAAAATTTCACATAAAAGCGTGGTTTTCAGCAACGTCAGCGATAACAGCGCCAAGTAATGATTTAATGCTGATAAAAAATTTGCTTCTCGACAAAAAAATTAATTCAGCTGTTTCAAAAAAGACATCTGAGAAAATGGCTAATCATCTGTGGTACCTTTCTGAAGAATTAGCAGCTTTGGCTTTATTTGATTCGAGAGTTTCACCGGAAATAAAAATTAGAATGGTAACTGCTATAAAGTCCCGAGATAGTAGTATATTAAATAAAAAGCGCTTCATAATCAATAAGAATAAGTTGAATACGTTATTAATAAAAGATCTAAGTCATTTCGTTTCTAAAAGATCATTGGTATTATTTGAACGATTTGGATTGTCTACTGAGTTTCTTGATGTCGACATCACTTTATGGGCTAGTCACAGAAGCTTTCAAGAAAATATTCAATTTTTTAGTACATTAAAAGTAGTGAATGACGTTGCTGAGAAGAATGTCGCATTAATTACTAAATATAATCAGCATTTAACTAACAGTGAAGAACAATTTCAAGGTTTGCTACAAACGGTAAAAAAACATAAAGAAGACTTTCCGAGCTGTTCTAAAAAAAACTTTATGTAAATTGTACTATTGAAGGTATATTGACCATAAATTCGTAATACATCTGTATTTTTTTAGCGCTGTTCAGTGAAATTAGTCAGTAATCAATAATTAATAAAAACTTTTCATCAAAAACCTCTTAGAAATTTATCATTTTAATTTTTTGATATATAATATTGTTTATTTAAGTGATTTAAGTCGATTTTTCGTATTTATAAATAAATATTATTATTTTTTTAAACAGTTCGATGTTTAAGGCCTGATAACTCCGAAATGGTTCTCCGTACGCATATATTCATTCAAACATCGTTAAATTTCCTACAAGAATATGTATCGATCATAGCTATAAAATGCTTCGTTGTTGACTAGCAAAATTCAAAAGTAAAAAAAAATTTTTTTCTATGTTATTTAAATGGAAATAAAAAATTAATTACAGCCACCTCTATAAATTAATATTAAGGGCTGAGATTTTCACAATGTCTTCGATTAGGGATACTCTGAAGAATTTTCAAAGTTCTTCGGAAAAAAAAAAATAGTTTGTTTTTTTGAAACACTCTAATCCGCACAAAACCAAAACTTAATCGGAAGTAAGTGGTGGTACAGTTCTCTAATCTCAACTCAAGCAGGGATCATGACATCACATGACCTCCCCACTACTCATGGGGTAAGACGGTTAGGCGTTACTTCCAACACTCCCTCCCGTCTAGCCGTCTTTCACTATTTTACAATGATTCATATAAAATACATAGATTTTCTTAATATATAAAAGTTACATATATCTGGCTACTAATAATGATAATAATTATTCAATTAATATTACTAAGGCGGAATAATACAATGGCAATCCGGTGAATCTTTGAGTTTATTTTCCTGAAACAGAATAGTTAATAATTTAACATTGATCTATTTTAGCATTCATTAATTTATCAGTCAAGTATTTATGTAGGTCAAACGCAAGAGGTTTTGTGAATATATCAGCAATCTGATTCTTTGACGGGATCCATTCAACATCAACAAAATTTCGCGCTACACATTCTTTTACATAATGTTCTCGTATCTCTGTCATATGTCTTAATTTATTACCCCCACTAGTTTTCGCACACGACGCGGCAGCTTAATTGTCACACAACAATTTTATGGGATAAAATATTCTGTCCAAAATTAACTTAAGTGAATTACTTATAGCTATCAATTCCTGACATGCTTCACTCATTGCTACATACCCTGCTTGACACGTAGACAGTGCTACATATGGTTGTTTATGAGTCCGTCAAGTGATTGTATCACCAAACAATTTTATGACATACCCACAAGTTGTTTGAGATCCTTTACAATCTGCTAAGCTCGCATCAGAGTATGCTTGTATATCATTTTGCTCACCAGTGTACCTTAATCCTTAGGTTCTGGTTCCTTTCAGATATCTGAACACTCTTTCAACCATACGCCAATCGCTTTCAGTTGGATTAATTTGATGTCTACTTAATACATTAACCGCATAGGATATATCTGGTCGAATTGCCCCGGCCAAATATAGCAAACTACCAATCGCTTCTCTGTAAGGAACATTTTTAATTGTTTCAGTAGTAATTAACACATCATCATTTATATTTTCTTCTCTCAGCTTTCTTTCTCTATTAATTACCTGAGTGGTAACCATAGGCGTTCTCTGTGGACTCATATCACTAAAATTAAATTTTTCTAAGATTCTACTTATATACTTTTCCTGACTAAGAATGATTTCTCGACTTTGTCTATCTCGATGTATTGAAATTCCCAGAAATTCTTTTGGTTCACCCAAATCACTCATCTCAAATTCCTTTTTAAGTTTTAATTTTACCTCAACCATTTTAGATTTGTCGTTAGAAGCTAAGATAATATCATCAACGTATAGTATTAAGATAAGAATTTTTCCATTTTCACTCCAAATAAATAAACATGGCTCAATTTCATGATTTTTTAATCCTACACTCAATGCCACATCAGTAAATCTCTCATTCCATTTTTTAGGACTAATCCGTAAACCATACAGAGCTCGTTCTAATTTACACACCATAGTTTCCCTAATTTCTTGTGTAACATTCACACCCTCTGGGATTTCCATATAAATTTCCTCATCTATAATGCCATTTAAAAATTCAGTTTTTACATCAAGATAACAAGTCTCTAAATCATATTTATTAATTATAGCAAAAGCAGATCTAATCAAAGGCAATCGAGATACAGGGGCATAGGTTTCTCTGAGATCATAATTATTATTATCTTTAAAACCTCGAATCACTAATCGCGCTTTGTATTTAATTTGATTGTCATTTTCAATTTTCTTTTTGAAAACCCATCTAGAGTCTATGATATTTAATCTTTTACCGTTTTTCATTTTAATAGGTCGGTCAACTAATGTCCACACACTATTTTTATTCATAGAATTAAGCTCATCTCTCACAGCATTTTGCCAAAATTCCCGTTCTTTTGATTCCATAGCATCTTTAAAAGATATTGGATCTTATTGAATACCCGCTAACATTGCATGACAAATTTTATCCTGGGTTTCACTCGTCTCACAATCTATTCTCTCACCAAAAACTAAGTTAGCATCAATTTTATCGTTTACATCAATTATTTCCGAAAAACTATTATCTTTAATTGAGTTCCCGTTATTAATTTTTGCATCTGTTAAACAATTTTGCTGTTTCTTCGGTCGTCCTCTCTTTCTTTTCGTCTCTCCCTCCGGTTTTAAAAATTCTAACTCATCTTTATTAAATTCAACAAACCACTTCTCTTTATTAACTGATAATTTTTCAACCGGCCAATCTTTCACACCATTTTTATCATACTTATCACCATACACCAGTTTTTCATTAAAACGAGCATCTCTACTTTCATAAAACTTTCCTTCTTCTGGTTTCAGGAACTGATAACCAGTAGGTGTATATCCTACCAAAATTACGCGTCTCCCTTCGAATCTAAACTTAGGACCAGTTATTCTATGTACTTTAATATATGCTACGCAACCAAAACGTCTCAATTGATTAATGTCAAAATTGTGATTCGGTGCAAACCTTTGTAGAGGTGTTATCATATCATTAGACTTGTGAGGTGTTCGGTTGTAAGCATATACAGCAGCACTTAAAGCAAGATCCCACATATTTTCAGGTAATTTCGCATCATACATGTAGGCTCTCACTTTCTTTTGTATCGTTTGATTGAACCTTTCGGCTACCCCGTAGTGTTCAGGTGTATCAGGACTTGATAATTGTTGTTCTGCCCCTAGAGTTTTTAACACCTCGAGCGTGTATCCCCCTGTATACTCAGTACCCTGATCTGTACGTAAATAGCATACTTTCACGTCTCTACCTAACAAATTTCTTGCGCTTCTTACAAACGCCTCAAAACAGTGACCCGTTTCACTTTTTGCTTTCATTAGATATACCATTGCTAGTCTAGAATAATCATCTACAAAAACTGAAATGAATTTATATCCTTTTGGATGAGATATTGGACTTATAGGCCCCATAGTATCAGAATGAATTATTTGAAGAGGTTCAGTTGTCCGTCGACGCGTTGAGTTGAATGATTTTTTATTGAATTTCGCAACCATACATACTTCGCAATCTAAAATAGAATCATCGAAAATCGTGGTTCTAAGATTTGCATTTTCTGGAAATTTACTCTGAAGAGCTTTTAAATAACTAATAGACGCATGACCCAACCTTACATGCCAAAGCATAGCCTTTTTATTTTTAGCAAAACTTTTGTAGTATTCATCGAATGGAGACTCTTTCTCTGATAATTCAACAATGGGTAATTCATCTATATCATGAAATTTTCTATCTCAGATAGACGTGTCAAAGTTTGAATTTTCATAAACAAATTTATTTTCACTCTCTACTACGGATTTTACCTTTTCAGATTCTACAACCAAGTCATTATTATCTACATGTAACTTTTCTACTAGTAACTCATCTCTTTCATTATCATTACATTCATTATCACCACTAGAATCAATATCGTTTTTAATCTCATTTTGTACCTGTTCGACTGCGTTTGAATTTTCACTCTTCTCTAAAATTTCTTTCGCAGTCACACTCCTCGTTTTATATCTTATTTCATTACAACCATCCGATCTATCTGAAGTTAGATTTGCAATTATTTTTCTATTTATATCTATTTATAAAGCTATTCCCATCATTACTCTGACTATTATTAATTTCAAATTCTATTGTCCAATAAGTTTTGTTATAAACTCCAGTAATAAATGATTCATTTGAAACAGGATCAAAAATGTCAATTTCTTTATTGTCTAGATAAATACTAAATCCCATTTCTGCAAATTTTCTAAGTGATAATAAATTTTCGGACAAAGCTTCTACATATATAACATTTTCTATTTCGATCGATTTATTATTATTTAAGGTTGGCAATAGCCTAATCGGCTCGGTACCTGCATTTCGAAAGAGTGGGACCAGGATTCGATTCCGGCGCGCACCAATATTTTTCAATGATTATAAACTAAGAATATGTGCGTTTCATTGCCAGCCTCTGTACCGGTCGGGTTTTCTGTGGTTTTCCCATATAATTATGGAGGTAAAATGTCATTATAGAAGTACCTCCATACTATTTAAGACCGTAATGCAAATGCAGGTACTGATTATAACGCGTAAGTCGGCCACAGTCGCAGCACATGTGTGTCGGGCATGAAAGAAAAAATCCCGACATGCAGGGGGGTGGGGACGAAAAAGTGGTTGAGAGTTATAATGACGGGGTTGAGAGACTATATTGCGGAGAAAAAAGTGGAGAGACAATAATTCCCCACCCTCCCTTGTAAAACACTCTACAGTGATACAAGTAAAACCACACTCAATTATAACCTCAATTATTATTTAATAAAAACTCGACTTTACCCGCTCCCTCCGTTTTCAAATCTGCGGATTCGTTTTTATTAGCGCATCTAATTTTACCGTGATCTGATTCATCAAAGGATTTAAATATTATTTTACTATTAGTTAAATGTTCTGTTGCACTCGAATCAGCAAGAAATTTTGTAAATATTTTACTTTGTACAGAAACATCTTTAAATTTGCAACTGTTATCATCAAGATCGGACTGTTGTAAATAATACTGACCATGATTAATTGGAAGATTCTCAAAAGACATCTTACCTTTATCTTGTTTAGTTTCAGTGAAATTCGCACCTACGTCTTTCTCCTTTGACTTCTGTTGAATCCTCTTAT
The DNA here is from genome assembly GCF_020080835.1 of Cotesia glomerata. Classification (NCBI taxonomy): domain Eukaryota; kingdom Metazoa; phylum Arthropoda; class Insecta; order Hymenoptera; family Braconidae; genus Cotesia; species Cotesia glomerata. The sequence continues at coordinate 10,188,506 of NC_058166.1, read as the reverse complement.
CATTGTTTCGGAAATTTTTATAACCTCCTCTTCCCCGATTGGGTTTAAATCTTTTCGCATCTCCGCCTCTCTCATTATTATTCTTCCGTTTCCAATTTTGTCTTCCGGTATTTTGGAAAACTTTCGACCTTCTCATAGCGTTAGAACGTCCTCTGGCGAAACCACGGCTACACCCTCTACCTCTCTCACCATGTGATTGTTTTGTTTTCTTCAAAGGACAGTCGGCTGCTTTATGGTTGGTCACTTGCCCACACCCATAACATTTTTTCAGTCCTGTCCCTCTCCATGGACAATGAATTGCTATATGACCCAGATCATCACACTCATAACATCTGTCTGAGCAATCACGTCCTTGATGAGCTTGCATTACAGTTCTTGTGGTCTCAGACGCTGTTGCATGATTTTTATTAGCTTCTGCTTATAATATGAAAAGTTTTAATTTTTCATAACTAAGCCCTTGACCAGTTGAAGACATTGTCATGAATTCAACTGATTGAACATCAGGAACGGTGGTCATAATAGCACTATAAAATGCGTCTTTCTTTTCAAGTTCTGACAGTGGCTTAATCCCAGACAAATTTCCGTAATTTCTAACGACATCTTCAAATTTTTCAATAAAATCTGAAGCTTTTTCTTTATTTGGATAATATTGCATATTATGTAATATTCTTCTGAGTGTACTTGAAGAATTGTTACTTTCAGTTTTCTTAAGGTCTTTAATTGTATTTAAAAGTTCTACCGGATCTTTTATTCCAATAACTTGAGAATGATATTTATGATCTAAATGATTAATTAAAATGTCTCGAAATTTGAATTTATGTTTTTCAATAATATCAGTATCAAGATCTCTACGCGGAGCACTATTCGGATCAATTAAATACAGTAATTCATGTGCTCTTAATTCCGATGTAAAAAGATCATAAAAATGTTCAAATTTTGTATTTGGTATAAGTTTATAATCTCGTTTCATACCCCCATCTTTACTAATAATTTCTACTTTTAATGTTTCTTAAATTTTATTTGCTAAACTGTCAGAATTTTGAAATTCGCTAACACTTCTATCTACTTTTAATTTTTTTAATTCTTGTTGTACTAATTTAGAGACTTAATTTTTCAATTCTCCAAGTTCACTACTAGAAGTACCACCGTTCGATCTGCTCTCATCTCTATCAACTAATTTTTGATAATGCTCATGCATTTTACTGCATTCATTATTCACATCTTTTATATGCTTACGGATCTCATTATTTTTGTCTTCAAGGGTTTTTGTTTGTTTAACAAAAACATCTTTTTGTTTATTGAACTCGTCAATAATCAAAACTTGAATTTTTTCCATTTTAGCAACAGCTGCCTGAGCACCTAACAGAGATTCCTGGCATTGCTTCATCATACTGGTAGAGGATTCGCAAAATTGCCTCACCAGAGATAACACTTCGTCTTTACTAGTATTACTCTCCACAATTTGTGAAGCGGTACCACGTAGTGCTTCAATTTCATTATTTTTTGCAACTATATTAGAAACCGAAAAATGTTTTGATTTAATTTTATAATTAAGGTTAACTGATTCTATAAATTTAATTGATGGTAAAGATTTACCTCCTTGGGATAAGTCTGTTTTGTTTAACAGAGTACTTTCCTTGTCACATCTCTTTTTCTCGCATCTCTCTCTCTCGGCCTCATCTCCACTCTCAATCGCATCTCTTAATAATGTCTCCTCATCTTCCTGAGACACAGATTTTTGGTCATCATCTCCTGGTGAGACTACCCAAGGACCATCTCCTTCTTGTTTCTCAATCCACTTAATAGCGGCTCTCCACTCGTCCTCGTTCATATTGCTTTTATCTGTTAAACGAATTAATTTTTAATTAATAATATTCTTATACCAGGAGCTATACCTTAAGCCTGGTTGACTGAACAACAAGTATGGCCAAGTTAAAGCAAGCAGTAATATATATAATCTGAACACAAGATCATACATACAACCACTTCAGTAATTCAAGAAGTATATGAATGCACAGCATCCATAACTAAGCATGAATCACAAAGTAAAACCTTGTATTTATATTTCGAACAACATACAAGTTAATTACTGTTCATTATTGTCAAAAATTAATTTTGAATTAGATGACCTTAAGTGAGAAAATCCAAATAACTGGATTAATTCTCAATATTTTTATGTACATAAAATTTATGATTTTCAACCAACCTGCTTGATAAGGTACCTCACGCATCTCAACATGAAATAACACTCTCTCACCACTAATACTTAGTGATATTTCCTCTCCAGGATGGTTTTGTTCAAATTGAAAAACTTTTCTGTATCTTTCCAAGAATTTTTTAAATAATTCCTCGTCTCCAATTTCTGCAGATAAATATATAGCTATTAATATTTTTATTTATTTGTGTGCACACAATTAAGAATTGTAACTCTATACAATTAAAATTTATTTTTATACATAAGTATAAAATTTCGTTAAATCAATTTAACTTTTCAGAATTTAATCTGATAAATAAACCGCGTCTATTTGGATACAAGTTAAATATTTAAACGTTGGTTTAAATTTCTATTTAAACCAGTTTTAATCTTCATAAACGTATAAACGTATGAAGTTACTCTCAATATTTTTCTCAAAGTAAACATTAAGTAACAAAGGCGCATCTCAGTCTTTTCAAAATATCCAACAACCTAACGATTGTTCGATGCTGTTACCATGTGCGCTTGGCCCCATGTGTAACGTTTCAGGTTACATAGTTCTCAAAAGTAATAAAACTTGGTTTCAACACTTCTATATACAACATGTAACATGAACATTTTAACAGGCAAGGAATATTACAATATTCCTTCCTAGTTAACAAATAAAAATTCTGTCAAATTTATTAATTTAAAATTTTAAAATTACGTACGTATTTTTCGCTTCTCAAAAATTCATGCTCATCTCTTAAATATTCTGACACATCTCAAATATAAAAAAATTTTCTTTCATATTACTTACGTTGACCGTTGTCATGGTCAAACTTTTCAACAGAAGACGCTTCTTCTGACATTTCTGCAATTTTTCAAAACTTGAATTGTTCAAAACTTTAAATCTTGATTATTCACTTCAGTTCACTTAAACAGTTCACCTCACGCTAGTCACTTATGTTCTCGAGAACTTCAAAGTTTCTTATTAAACGTAATAATTATTTATTGCTTAAAATTTTGAAAGTTTTAATTTATTAATTTAGCGCAGTGGAAGCGTGCTAGGCCCATAACCTGTTATAATTAGGTAGGGCCTTTTAAATAAACAATAACAATTAATAGTTAAGAGTATTTATTAATATGTGCATCAGCACGTTACCAAAACTCAATTCGAAGTAAGTGGTGGTACAGTTCTCTAATCTCAACTCATGCAGGGATCATGACATCACATGACCTCCCCACTACTCATGGGGTAAGACGGTTAGGCGTTACTTCCAACAATATATAATATACAAATAAATATATAAAATACATGAAAAATTGATGTAGGTACTCGAATGAAAGGTCTTGATGAGTGTAATGTCGGGATGAGCTTATATCTTTAAAAATGTCAATAGTTAACAAGATAAAAGGTCATCTCTTATTTGTGTCTAGAAATGGAGCATTTTCGAATGCAGCCTAAATACTTATCATGATAAATTGACTATCGATGAGAATGATATGAAACCTTGAAAAGGCGCAAATTTAAGTTAAGACCTTTGCAATGACACTAAATTTCACTAAAAAACCCGATTTTATTATATAACTATCCTGGAGACAAAATTTTTGTTATTCTCTTAATAATATAAATATACTTTTTTTAATACTCACTCTTATGTCAAACATTAGAATGTTATTATATTCTGACTCTAAAATCGAAAAAGTTTAGTTTTTTATACTTCCTGTGTAGTTTTTATATGATTCCAATCATGATGATTTTAACTATCTCCGATGGTAAAAGTTACCATCTAGATAATAAACCGTATCATCATAATTGTGGGAATTAATATATACTGATTGTACTAATTACAATCGCCGGATAGTTGCATTTTATCATCTAAGCTTTGCAAAAGTTAATAACCATCCTGGATAGTAGAAGCTACAAAATAAGGATGTTTATTTTTCGGTGCAGGCTACCAATTACCACATCGGTAGCCTGCACCGAAAAAATCGGTAGACACTACTGAAAATAATCGGTAGCAGCTGCCGATTTTTTTGGGAGTCTCTACCGAAAAATTGGTAGCCTCTACCGAAAAAAATCGGTAGCTGCTACCGATCGCCAATCAGCAGCCTCTACCGACTATTTTTTTCCGTGTAGTTTTTTCCAAATATAAAACCTATAAATTTTACAATAAAATATTTAATTGATACCAATATGTATAATAATAATTATATTCCATGTATGAGGTAATCTGCATTAACATTTTTCTTTTTATTTATTTTAGATAGATAGATAATAATTTTATTGGATTCTGGAGCCTAGGCTCCCTCAGAACCATCATCAAATATACATTTATAATTAGTGTATGATGTACAGAGTTTTAGATACATAAAAATAAAATAAAAATAAATATAGTAATTAACAGTAATAACAAGTTAATCATGCCTATAAATAATACTTGTGTTATACAAAGCTCAACAACCTTCAATAGCAGTAATAAACGTTCAATATAGCAGATCAATAATTTTGGAAATAATAATTATAGCACAGTCTACGGAATATTTCGAAACTTTCGGCTTTTGTAATTTCAGCTGGCAGCGCATTCCAGATACGTATATCACGAACAAGAAACGAGTTATCATACATACAACAATTAAATCTAGGTAGCCGCAGATAATCTTCCCTTACATCGCCTCTACGCAACGCAACCGGCAAAAATTCTAAGTGACATTTAAATAGCTGGAAATAGCTAAATTTTACTGGAGACTCCGATAAATTTTAGTAAGATAAACTTTAAAAACTATTGCTGTTACAAATAAATTGCAAAGTAGTGCCCTAGCGTCTCACGATTATAGTAGTCTAGTAATTTTTCTCATAAACTTAACAACAAATTTGAAAGAAAATTTCTTTCCATGCATGTTTTTTTTTTAATTTTCTACTTTTCGGCAAATTAATTCTTAATTAATTTTTATGGCTAAAAATAGTTAAAGCCCTATTTCTATATAATATTACTTTTGGAGTCAGGTCAGCATTGATTTGAATTTGTAAATAATTCGTTCCAACTTCCTTCTCTCACATTTATCCAATGCAAATGTAAAATGTATATAATTACATTCTGAGCAAAATGTGCAGGGTAATATGAAGCGACATCTCGTGTTTCTCAACCAAAGTTTTCTATGCATAATATAATAATGTAAGTGTATACGGGGCATTCCACGCCAAATTGACCACTTTTGACCCTGATCCCTTTTGATTTGGCTGAAATTTTCCATCCTTTTCTACTTTATCAAAAACGTCTCTCATAATTTTTTCAAATTTTTTTACCCAACCAAAAAAAAGTTATGAATTTTTCAACAAAACCGCTTTTTTATTTTTAAATTGCCATAACTTTTTCAAAAATTGACTTTTCGGGACGTTTTTTTTTTCAAAATTTTTTTTATTAAATGTTCTTTTTGGGATAAAATAGAAAAAAATTTTTCAAACCTATCTTCATCATTATTTTTTAGATTTTCTGAAAAACTCCGAATTTCTCGATGATAACCATTTTTCTTTTTTCTTTCCTTCATATGAAACTTTAACATTTTCTACAGATATCCTGAAATTTTTAGGATAGCGTTGTTTCGATTTTTTTTTTATTTTTAGTCTTATTTTTCATAACACTGGTCCAAATATTTCCGGGAATCCTCAAAAAACAAGAAAATAGTATAGAACCAAAAGTTGAACATGTTTAACATGTTAATCATCGAGAAAATTAATTTTTTTAAAAACAAAGAAAATTGAAAAACAAAAAAAAATATAGAACTAAAAGTTAACCAGGTAAGCTTCTCAGAATCGCTTGTTAAATTCTTAATCCTTGCGAAGGTCCAAGTCTATTTTCAAATTACTCTAAACTTGGATCGGTATTATGAAAAATAAGATTAAAAAAAAATTCATAACTTTTTTTTTGGTTGGGTAAAAAAATTTGAAAAAATTATGAGAGACGTTTTTGATAGGGTAGAAAAGGATGAAAAACTTCCAGCCAAATCAAAAGGGGTCAGGGTCAAAAGTGTTCAATTTGGCGTGGAATGCCCCATACATATTCACAATATTTACACAAGAAAAAAAACATCCAGTCATCGTTTAATTAAAAATGTAATTGATATATTCGCAGTGAAGTTAAATATATATAATATTTATTCTGAAATAGTATGATGAAAATATATTGATCGGTAATTAGTGTAGTGACTCGTTGATTGGAATCAATCCGTGAACATCGCTGAACTGATAACGATTATCGGCTAAACTACGAAATATATAAATATATCTGGGTATAGATTGAAATAAATCAAACGTAAAATAACGGAATTTCTATCTGAATTGAATATTTTTAAAGCTCAGTAACTTCTGAATGGTCCGTTTAATTTGCTTATTTTGCTTAAATATTTATTCACTCGTATTAAACTTTTTGAACTCAAGCGCTGGTTATAAACAAATAAATAACGGCAGTAAATATCGAATTATAAATAAAAATGGAAATAATGATAATGATGAATAATAACAAATGATTCAGGCTGAATATCATGAAAGCATGGAAGAAACATAAATGATGATGTATCCTTACTACTTACTCTCAATTCAGCATGTATGTAGTTTTCGTTTTACCCGTGAGTTATTTTTTTTCTTCAATGTATCACTACCCAAGTTTCCTTTTTCATCCACTCTCTGGTTCTTGTCGGTTGTCATTCTATAGGGAATGTGAAAGCTCGATTATTATTTTTTTTCTCATTGCAAGTATAATGCGTTTGCATCTATCTATCTATTCTTTTCGAAATGCTATTTTTTAAGAGAAAAAATGTATAATGGTAATATTTTTAATCTATTACACTAAAAAAAATATTTGATGGAAGAAAATTATGTTAAAGAGAATATTTTTTTTTTAATTCCAAGGCTTGTAAAGAAATTTTCTAATAAAGTGAAATATGTACATCTACAAAGTAAAAAAAAAAGACCATTCGGCAGCCGAAATGGAAGTAGATTTCATCATTTATAGAAAAAAAATAGAACGAGGATTGTATACACAACTAGGGTTTTTAACTTTTATGCAATCGACAAAAATATATATCGACAGAAGAATTTTAAAACCAGTGCAATAGCAAATTTCATAATTGGCAGAGCGGAATAGGACATAATTTTAAGACTACACATATAATATGGTACTCAAATTGAAGCTTATTTAAAAAGCTTTCAGATGCAATTTACAGAAATTCAATAAGTTATCCCATTCCGAAGTTATTCGGGTCAAAAAGTGAAAAAATATGAATTTTAATCATTTTGAAAATTTATTAAATCCTGGCATTTCTAAAAAATTTTACGACTATACATATGATATGGTACTTAAATTGAAGCTTATTTAAAGAGCTTTCAGATGCATTTTACAGAATTTTAATAATTTATCCCATTCAAAAGTTATTCGAGTACAGATGAACATTTTTTGTTTTAGAAAAAAATGAATGCACATAAATTGAAGCTTAATTTCTCAGCTTTCAGATGCATTTTACAGAAATCGAATAACTCAACGCATTCAAAAGTTATTTGAAGAAAAAGTAGTGAAAGTATCAAATTTTCAAAATTTCAGAATTTTGAAATGCTGTAATTTCTAAACTATTTAACCGATTAAGCTCATATTTGAACTTGACCTTACTAATAGTCTATAGAATAAGTATGTTGAGTTTAGTTCAGATCCCTTGAGAATTGTCCACGCTATCGTCATGACAAGCCGCGTTATATCGTATATATATATATATATACAGGGTGTCCCAGAAATAACGGACGCCATTGTAGCATCTGATGAAAAAAATAATTCTGAGACGAAAAGTCCTTAGCCATTTTTTAATTAACCTCATAGATAATTAATTATTAATTAAAAATAACGTCTCTTTATTTGTTAGAGAAAGAGCTCCAGTGTCCAGTAAAGTACGTGCCAAACAAAGACACAACTAACTGTATGACTAACTAGCTTCTATAGCTAACGTAGTCACTCATATTTACTTACACATTCACACGTGCAAGCGTCTTCGTTTTGAACGCACTTGACTGGACACTGGTGCTCTCTCTCTCTCTCTAACGTATAAAAAGACGTTATTTTAATGAATAATTAATTATCTATGCGTCTGATTGAAAAATAGCTAAGGACTTTTCGTCTCAGAATTATTTTGTTTATCAGATGCTACAATGGCGTCCGTTACTTCTGGGACACCCTGTATATATACATACATATATAAACTTTTGAACTACATGTATTTTCTGACTCAGATTGTCGAGTTAGGTCGAAATATAGTAAAATTTACGGAAAATTACGTCATAAGGACAAATGCAATAGTTAGATTTTTATGAAATCTACTAAAAAGGCCATTCGGCAGCCGAAATGGAAGTAGATTTTTTAAATAAAGAAAATTGATTTTTAATAAAATAATATAATAACACTGATAATGTATAACTTAATTCATGAATTAAAAACGAAATTCAATAATAAATTTAAAACTATTTAGAACGAATTTTGAAAAAAAAAATCTTGTAAAGAAAAAGTTTCTCAAATATTTACCAAAGAATTGCACAGATTATAAGATTTGAATTATAAATGTCCAAATTTTAGGTAACTGCTTAGGAACAACAGTTTACAAGTTAATCAGAATTTTGCAACCAGATAAAATTTTAATTGAAGAAAACAATAGTTAGAACTAATTTGTCACATATTTACTGACAACCTACCCGAAAACATTACACTAAAGACTGATCAATATCGTAATTATTGAATTTACATCATGATTAAGCTATGATGCAGAAAATAATTCTAAAACGGCTGCAACAGTAAAACTGTTTCATTAAACGAACTCTAAAAAGAGTAATATTGAGGCTATTACCACTTCTGAGTAGTGAAAATTGAAGATTATTAAAAGAGCTTTACGATTCATTTTACCAAATTTTAATATCTTGTCTAGTTCAGTAATTATACCAAGTTGAAGTATTAAAAACATCAATTTTTACGATTTTGAAAATTTCAAAATCCTGTCATTTCCAAATTACTCGCCCGATTAAGCTCATCTTCGAACTTAAGCTTGGTCTTGATCGATAGACAAAGCATGCTGAGTTTGAGAAGAATCGGTCATAAATTGAAAACGCTATCGTGCTGACAAGCCGCGTTATATCGTATAAATATATATATATATATATATATATATATATATATATATATACTAGCCGTTACCCGCCCGCTTCGCGTGGCGTACAATATACGCCAGGCGCGAAAAATATTAATTTTGTTATATAACTACGTAAGTAGTTACATCAAAATGAATTTTATGAAATTTACACACTCAGATAATAAATTAGGGCATTATAAATTTATATGAGTTAAAAATAATGATTGACACAGCTTTCCACATCACCGTGGAGGTACTGTGTCATGCGATGCGTCCCCGTTATTTTACATGGCGGGATCCCCAGTAGGCCTACACCATGGATAGATGTGAGCATGAATGTCAGGGTTTGAAATATGTTATTCATATTCAATTTATAAAAATATAGATTAAATATGAAAAATTCAAACTCAGGCTATCATGTTCACGTCTATGAAAATTAATTTAGCAGATGTTTAATAATTTTAATAGCTTTTTAACAAATAAATTATGGCAAAAAAAATTATTAAAAAAAATTAACATCTATAAATTTTAACAAATTAAAAATGCAGTTTTTTAAAAATAACTTTTTGGAATAAATTTGGCGGGTAACGGCTAGTATAGGTATACAAATACATAGAGTGATCATATAATGGTACATAATCATCTATTAGGGCTTTTACCTTATATAAAAATTTTTAATTTTTTTATATTTAATGCCTTCTTATTATCCTTTAGGAATTGAATTTTATAATTTTTTAATTAACGCCCACGCAAGGATTTGTGAGGGTGGCATTTCATAAAATTCATTCTTTACAGCTCAAAAACTCCAAAAAAATCAATCTGGCCAAGTTTCAATCCTTTAGCTGCTATAGATTAAAAGGTACAATTTCTTTTAATTTTACGCCCACGCACGGACATGTGGGGTAGAATTTAATGAAATTTATTCTTAACAGCTCAAAACGCCAAAAAGCATTCAGGCCATGTTTCAAAGTATTAATAGCTATAGATTGAAATTTACGAATTTTTTCTTAATTTGACGCCCACGCACGGGCACGCCAGGGGGGTGGAATGTCACAGAATTCGTTTTTAAAAAATTTCTAAATGTAATTTGAAACATTCTGACCAAGTTTTGAACTATTAAAAGCCATAATTGAAAAATATGAATTTTTTTTCGTGAACACCCCCGCAACCCCCTTGGGGGTGGAATTTCGTGAAATCCGTTCTTAGCTGACCTCTACTTGGCAAAAGGAATATTCCTACCAAATTTCAAGTCTTTAGCTCTAATGGTTCCAGAGATATCGTGATGAGTGACTATCTATATCTATAGAAGAAAGTCTCCTATATATATATAGATAAGATATATATATATATATATATATATATATATATATATATATATATTATATATATATAAATATATACTAGGGTGAGCCAAAAAATCGACTATTTTTTTTTTAACTTTATACTCTGAAAAATAGGTTGATAGACCCCTCAAAAAAATTCTCTCCAAGTATGAGCTCTTAATTTTAATAGGAAAGTCTTCCGTCCCTCAGTTATTTATTTTTTTCTTATTATTAGGGAAAAAATTTATATCTCGATATTTACTTTAAAAAAAAAAAATTTCGTCTCATATATTTGTAGGAAATTGAATTTCCTACAAAAAAGGTCTCTTACAATTTTTTTGTCAACTTCACCGTTCGAAAGTTATTGAAGGTTGAAGTTTGATTATTTTCAGACAAATTTTTTTTTCTTATGAATTTTGTAACTCGTTAAAAAAAATTATTATGATATGCGCACCTCACCATTTCATAGGAAATTTACTGTTCTACAAAAATGGTCTCTTATGATTAGTTGCTTAAATTAACCGTTTTAAAGATATTCATCGTCAAATTTCAATCCACACTAATTTTAACAGTTTTTGATTAATAATGCGAACAATTTCAATTTAATTTATGAGTTTTGAGGAAATTCGTGCAAACTTGAGTTTTTATAAACGGAGAAATGTTTTAAACTTTATTTTCAGTTTTTTTGTTAGTCCTAAGCATGTTTAGGGACAGTGGAACAAAAAATTATTGCATTTTTTCTAAATGAGAGTCAGTGATTCATCAAATTTCGAGTAAATAATGTTTTTGGAACAAATTTAATATAAAAAGTATCGAGCTAAAAGAAAAAAATATTTTCAATTTGTTTTCAAAAGTTTTTAGGTAGATTTCGTAGAAATCTATCTATTGCATTGACCCTCTGAAAATAATCAAACTTCAACCTTTAATAACTTTTAATTTAAACGGTGAGGTCGACAAAAAAATTGTAAGAGACCTTTTTTGTAGGAAATTCAATTTCCTACAAATATATGAGACGAAATTTTTTTTTTCAAATAGTAAATATCGAAATATAAATTTTTTCACTTATTATAAGAAAAAAATAAATAACTGAGGGACGGAAGACTTTCCTATTAAAATTAAGAGCTCATACTTGGAGAAAATTTTTTTGAGGTGTCTTTCAACCTATTTTTCAGAGTATAAAGTTAAAAAAAAAATAGTCGATTTTTTTGGCCCACCCTAATACATACATATATAAACTTTTGAACTATATATATTTTCTGACTCAGCTCGACAAACTGAGTCAGAAAATGGCTAAATTTTTTAAAAGTTGCGCCATGAGAACGGCTACAATAGTAAGATTTTTATAAAATCTACTAAAAATTTGGGCAGTGGATGATTTTAAATTGGTTCAATCTTCCTTGAAGTGAAATTCACTCCGAGAATTTCATCTGTATTTTATTAATAAAAAAAACTCTATGGAGTAAAATTGTTTCTATTTTATTGTATGAAAATATAAAAGTAGTTATAATCAGTTTAAATATTACAAAATATCTATTTAGAGATTTTAAAAATTAATATAACTTTATTATAACGGCAGAGATAGTCACGCGGCATACGTCTAACTCCGGTGTACCTAATCATGATCACCTAATCTAAGCATCATTTACTGTGGTAAGTACTTGGATTGGTGATCGCTTTGTCAGTGGGTAGATCTTTATGCGCTAGGAAAGGAGACTAACGTTGCGATAATCGATAAAGATTAGGTTCTCATCGATTGCCGAGAATTTAACCCTATTCCGACTGCACTGACATCGGTTTTCTCTGTGGTTTCCCCATGTCACTGTCTCAAGAGCATAGGCAGAGATGAGGAACAGGACGAATGCGGTACAGAAAGCATAAAACAGTCCATAGCCGCAACAAAAAGGCAGATGAGAAATGTAGTTACTAAGCAAATAAAGGATTAAGGTGAAAAAGAGCTTGAATTGCCTACACACTAGAAACCCATGATCTATTTATTAATATTTTTGAAAAATTGCATCAGTATTTTTTTCAATTTCTACAAGCAACATTTTTTGATAAATTCTTTCTTTAATAATTTGTTTGTCAAGAAATCCTAAAAGTTACAGTAAAAAAGTTAATTTCAGTAACATTAAAGCAATCAATTTTTTTTTTACTCAGACGTAGCAATTTAATTTATTATACTCTAAAAAAAAAGTTAACTTGATTCAAGAGATAAATGCTTGAAACAAGAAAATCATTTTGAAGAGTTTAATTGTCTTGAATCAAAATGAAAAATTCTTGAATCAAATGAAATTTAGTTACACCAAGAAAAAATTTTCAGTTTAAAAATTTTTCTACTTAAATCGAGACAATAAAACTTTTCAAAATGATTTTATCGTTTCAAGAATTTTTTTCTTGAACGATATGATCTATTTTTCTAGTATAGTTTTTACTCTTAACGTGAAGTTTTATCAACAAAACTTGAAAACAAAATAATCATTATGAAAATTTTGTTCAATGTTCTAGCCAAATTTTTTTGAAAACTATAATTAATATTTTCAAACTTAATAGATTAATGAATAGTTTAACTGGATCTGACTGCTGGTTAGTGTCTTAACTCCTATCAGTCTATTTAATTATTTATAATTGATTTAACTTTGCTGTTTATTTTATACTATTTTTCCTAATTCTGTTTATGTACTCTCTCTTTCTGTATCCTTACACTATTTCGATTTTTTCCCACGGGTACCGGCAAATTGGCCCTGGAAGCAACGGACTTGTTATTTTTCTGGAAAGAAAAAAAATAACTGGCGTCCAAAACGCACAACTAACCCAGCTGTCGGTTGACGCGAGTATCTTTTTGTAACAACTTTTCAATAAATTAATTTCTCCTTTCCCTTCGTTGTTTCTTTAAAGAGCAAATCTGGTTCACCTATTGATTAACAAAGGACCTTGCCCTAACGAAGATGAGTATCAGGATATTAAAGGATACCTAAATCCTTAGGCGACTGTGTAATTTAAACGGAACTATCGTAGCAGTAATGTCGGACATATTATATGTCAATCGATAATGCGAGAGCTAAGCTTACAAGTGACATTAGATAGTAATATTCTGTGATGACACTCAGGCGAAACACTTTGAGGAAGACGTATTATCGAGCAGTTAACGTAATCTGACCGATAATATTTTGATGGTATTATAAGTGAAGCTCATTTTATGTCGAAAGAGACTAATTTTGATATTAAACCTAGGATTCTAAAATCCGTTTCACTGGCACGTCTGTGAGTTTTTAAACTTTGCGAGACAGCAGTTCGAGTTACAGTTTTTGTTGACACAGTTTCTTTTCTATACAACTACTTCAGGAACTTGAATTTCTTACCGGTTGCGAAAATTTCTTACTTTACTTTTTAGTACTCTTTGAACACTAACAAAGTATTTTTTGTAAGGAATTACCGCAGTTTTGAAGTAGAATTAAAGATTTCAACTGTAACCGTCTGACTATAACCAACTTTCTTCTACTTGGGATCTAATTGAAGAGATTTAAATATAAGTTAGTCCTAAATTTTACAAAAGACTTCTATAGAAACTGTTTTAATAGGACAAAGTGATTTTTTTTAAAGTTGATGAGCTTGCAAACACGATAACTTTTGAGAAATTCTATTTTCTAAACCATGTTTTTTTATTTTTTTTTTTTTTTTTAATACTTTCATATGATTAACGCGAAGAACCCTTTTGAAAATCTAGCTCAATATTATTTTGTTTGATTACAATTATTATACTTCGACTGGGAATTACAACCAAATTTCTGCCTTTTGATCGACCGTGCTGTTGATTTTAAAAAATATAAATTTATTTTACTTGTGAATACAGCTCAGACTGTGCTTGAACTATTGCACTTTCGACTATTGTTCGAAATTACCAGAAACCAGAAAGTGACGTGAGTAGTCTACTTCTACCAGAGTGTATAGTCTATCCCAAGTAACGTTGAGCTATTTAAAACTAAACTTTAGAAAATATTTGTTTTAAAAATACTATTTATTATGTACTTAGCAAATTATAAATTTATATTACCTCCATAAATTTTATTTTTCCTCTCAATATTTTATTTTAATCATTTAATATTTATACAAATTTTTTAAACCTTTTGTACTACGAGATATAATTTAACTTTCGTTTTTTAAATTTAATTTTATCATAAAATTTTAAAACTAAAGTATAGAAGTTAATTAAACAGGAATCCACAATAATTACCAAAACTTAATCAAAATAGAAATTCTATGCCGCATATCATACATACCCGTGAAAAAATATTCTGATCAGGCTTGATATGAGCTGATAAGGACATATAAAAATTTTTGATATGTTCATATCTGGCCTGATATGATCTGATACGTCCATATTTAATTTTTTATATATCCTGATATGGCCTGATATGAAAATTGGCCATATCAGGCCTGATCAAGCCTTAACAATTTGATATGTCTATATCAAACTTGATATAGCTTGATATGCTCATATCTAATTTTACATTATTTTTTAATAGGTCCTGATATGCCCTGATATAACTTTATAAAGTTATATATACTTTGATAAACTTGAAAAAAAAATCCCTGATCAGGGTTGATATAACTTGATATGGATTCATATAGTCTGATATACTCATACCCTTACCAGCACATAAGTAGTCTTATGTACTCATATAAAGGCATACCCGAGTAAAAAAAACTATATATCATTATATATGATTCATATCTAATTATGTAGAAGCATATGTAATTCATTTATAATTATATAGATGTATATATAATTCATATACAATTATATATGAATCATATAGAATTCTATATAATTTTTTTTACTCCAGTGGGTATTTTGTGATTACCATAAAAAATTATCTTTTTCTATCTAAGAGTCTGTTACTCCAATGATTAACAATCTTTTAATATATAGTATTTTTCGGATGAAATAATAGGAAGTTAAAAAAAAATTTTATTTCACAAAAATTATTAGTTTTGTCAAGTTCAAAAATTGTTAGCCAGGCCCTCCAGCAATTTATAGTTCCATATACTAAACAAATAATTCCATAAAAATTTAAGCTTTCAATTCTGATTTTACCTCGATTATTTTTTGATTTCAAAGAAATTATAAATTCTAAAGCAACGAAGTACTATAACAATATATCGTAGAATCATTTTTGAGATTTCATGTATACATAGATAATTTTATAAATCTACATATAGATACCATTATTATATATAAATATTGACAGTTAATAATTAATAAATTAGATAAAAAATTTTGTTCACTACGAATCGATCATGTATACGATTTGCATTACTTGTAGTTATAACAAACTCTGCTCTTCAAGTAAGTCTCTTAGGTAAACAGGTAGTGAATTAGTCTTTCAAGCGTCAGGTCAACGGTTCGATTCCCACTCGCGCTGATTTTTTTTTTTTTTTCTATGGAACTAATTATTTATAATTATACCTAATTCTATTTAATTATATATGGCCGTTTTTCATATATAATTATATAATATAATATATAGTTTTTTTTACCCGGGCGGCTATATAGTCTAATATAGATAGATAGATAATAGATAATAAATTTTATTGTTCCTAGAGCCTAAACTCCCTCAGGACCATCAGCAATAATAATACATTGATTTACATTTTTACGTATTATAGTAAAACTAAGTACAAATTAATTATTAATTAATGAAACGTTCACATACAGCTTTTTAGTGATAGACAGAAAGGTCTTATAATTATAAAATATATTTTAATTTAAAGCAATAATTCAGAGTGATAATTAAAATAATTACAAATAAATCTAAGACGCATAGGTATTCAAAAATTCCAATTGAAATTGAAAGTGAAAATCGAATTTAAATATAATTTAATTTAATTCAAATTTAAGTATCACATTGAAAGAAATGATTGAAGGAAGCATTTTTAAATTCAACCAAATTATCCACAGCCACAGTCTCAGCTGGCAGAGCATTCCAAATTCGTATGCCATGAACTAAAAATGAATTGTCATACATGACACAATTCGTCTGTGGTAGGCGGAGATAGTCCTCTGACATCACCTCTACGCAATGCCACCGGTAAAAAATTTAATTTTGAGCCAAATAGCTGTCGATAATTTAGTCGAATTTCTTTATAAAACAAACAGGCAATGAAATAGTCTCGTCTTGCTCCAAGCTTTAGCCAACCTAATTTTTTGAAGTAAGGAGTTACATGTTCGTACTTCGGAAACTGATATACTTGTATCAAGGCATATATAGTCTGATATGGCCAATTTCCATATCAGGCCTGATATGGACGGTTTATATCAGGCCTGATATAGTCTGATCAGAAAATTTTTTCACGGGTAGCTCTTTGTTATTAAATAAGACGTTCGCATGGTTAATTAATTCATAATGTTAAATTCTAGGAAAATTGAATACAAAATAATTATGTTAAACATGTTTGAATCTATTAATAAATATGTATAAAATTGTGATTTCAGTGTAACGCTGCCGTCGGAGTGAAGGCATTTTTCGACATGATGCACAGCGGGCCTCATAAAGTGATGCTGTTTGGAGATGTCTGCACCCAAGTCACGGATCCAATTGCGAAAGCCTCCAAACATTGGCGCCTAACTCAGGTAGCTTAATCGTAAATCTAATGACGATAATAACAATGATAACAGTGATGCCAACGATAAACTTGCAAGCGCAGTAAATAAACATTAAACATTATAGAGTTATTCCAGTAAACTGCTAAACGCGTGTGCTAGCAAAATACGATTCGGCTAATATCTCTTCCTCCTATTTATGTTTGCTTCTGTGCAGACCGGATAGAGACAGAAAGAGGAGGAACAGTAACAGTAGGAACTATAGTTTAATTTTGACATGATGCATTGTGGACAGTTAGATGTTCTTACTCACGTATATGGACACATAACACATATAATAATACTATCTCACTCATCCGACCCTCTACCCTCACTTCACCTCCTCCCACTTACCTTGTAACCGCTTTTCCCGAGCTTTGCTGAAAACTGACACCACATTTACATATAGATAGAATATGAATAGTATCTAGTATGTTACTCATCCAAAACCGACAATTCAGTTTACTTTAACCCGAATATTATTATTTTATCAAATATATTCCTGTAATTATAAATTATTCTATTAATATCAATGTCTATTTTCTGACCGTTACGATCCATTACCGATATTATTATCATCATTTTTATTATTACTTGTACACGTTTTATTTGTCTACGGTTATTTTGTTTCAAATATTGGACTCAAACATTTAATTATGTGTCATCGACTTTGTTATTTCAAAGTTTGAATACAAAAACTTTCAAATCTTTAAACTTTTTCAATTATTATAAAATTTTTGTATTAAATAAATAAGAAAATAAAATATAAAAAATAATAGAACTTCCTTGCAATTATAATAGATGATTTGGATTAAGTATGCGCGACCAATAGATGGCAAATTGTATCCTTAAGTTTTCACTTGCAAAGCTGTAGAACAAGTAATTAAGTATCATCTTGAAATACAACCGAATAATTTTTCTTTGCTAGACATGTAATAAAAATTAATTTTACAATTGTGTAAAAAATGATCTAGTTTTCAAAGCATGTAGGGAAGGGGGGGGGGGCAAAATGGGCCCGCAACATTGTCAACTCTCGAAGTGTTTGGGAGGTATAATGGGCTGATTAGACTTTAAAAACCAAAGAATATTTTTTAGTTAAACGCATTCTAGAATTTTTGAAATATAGAAAAATTTATATAGATAAAGTATGAACTAGGTCGCGAGTTAAATAACAGCATTATTAACTATATTTTTTGTTAAAAAACCATTTATTTTACAGAAGCTTCCCTGACTATTTTTGCGATGATGTGTGTGTGTGTATGTGTGTGTGTGTGTGTGTGTGTGTGTGTGTGTGTGTGTGTGTGTGTGTGTGTGTGTGTGTGTGTATAAACGTAAACCTCTCATAACTTTTAAACAGCTCGACCGATTCAAACGGGATTGACAGCAATCGAAAGAGTTTCTTTGTCCCTAAATATTTTATACTATTTAAGGTAATTCAAGCCAATAGATTTTGAGTAATCTCGAAAATAAAATTTTCAGAAAATGTTTTTTTTTCAAATAAATTTTAATCTGCTGAATCAATCGTTTTCAAAAACTAATCAGCTCTTAAGCTTAAAAAACTGCCTCGATAACCGTCAACGCGATCAAAATCGTTCGATTCGTTTGTGAGATATCGTGAACAAAATATTTGGGAAAAAGTGTTTTTTTTTTTCTTACATAACTCCGACATTTATTCCTGGATCGTTTTTGATTCAATGAGATGATTTTTAGAGCTTAAAAAAATCACTTCAATCGCCGCCAATAACGTCAGAATCGGTTGAATGGTTCGAGTGATATTTAATTTTAAAAAATTAAAAAAAGTATTTTTTTAACATATCTTTGAAATTTCATGTCCAATTGTTTGGTTAGTGATAAATAATCTTTTTGTTCTAGAAAGACTGCATGGAATGCTTTTAATTTTTAACTTCCCGCTAAGAAAATCGAATATTTTCAAAAATCGGGAAGTTATTGTTTTCACCCTGTTTTGCAAAAATCGAGTTTTCACCAGATCTCGACGTTTTAAGGTCATAGGAAGCTTCCCTGCCTACCCCCGCGATGTTGTCACTATGTCTGTGTGTGTGTGTGTGTGTGTGTGTGTGTGTGTGTGTGTGTGTGTGTGTGTGTATGTGTGTGTGTGTGTTTTTTTTATTCAGAGGGGGGAATCCTTTTTGCGGATTCCAGGCATAGCTGTTTCGCCTGGATATGTGAAGACTCGACGCAGCGTCATACTAAAACTCGACGATAACGCCCCTACTCACTAAACCCTAAACCCCTTTTCTTCTTTCCTCTAATCCCTCATGAGAACCGCCGTCAGGCATTACTTCGTGAGGGGAGGAACTATCTACTGCTCTTCCTTCTAGTGACTAAGGTGTTAACTACCTTCCTTCTATCTTCTAATATTTGCTCTTCTTCTTTCGGTGGAACGCAAGTCTTTGAGGACTTCTGTTGCAAACGTGTTGGTAGCGTTCCAGGCAGCTTCTGATGACAACATTGCTTCTACTAGTGAATCTGGTTGCATTCTCTGGTTCAGGATCCTCTCCAGTTCTTCACGCTGTGGGTAAAATCGTGGGCACTCAAAGAAAACGTGCTCCGCGTCTTCATTGATTCCTGGGCAGGACGGGCACTCCGGTGAATCATCATGCTTGAAGCGGTGAAGATACGTCCGAAAACATCCATGTCCTGACATGTCCACACGCGTGTGTGTGTGTGTTTTTTTTTTTTTAGGGGGGGGAATCCTTTTTACGGATTCTAGGCATAGCTGTTTGGCCTGGATATGTGGCAACTCGACGCAGCGTCATACTAAAACTCGACGCTGACGCCCCTACCCACTAAACCCTAAACCCCTTTCTCTTCTATCCTCTGATCCCCCATGGTACCGCCGTAAGGCATTTCTTCGCGGGGGGAGGAATTAGCTGCCGCTCTTCCTTCTGGTGGCTAAGATGTTATTTCTTCCTTCTAGATTCTGTCTTTCGCTCTTTTCCTCTCAGTGGATCGCAACTCGGTAAGCACTTTTGTAGCAAAAGTGCTTGTGGCGTTCCAGGCGGCTTCTGACGACATCATTGCTTCTACTATTGACTCTGGTTGGGTTCTCTTTTTCAGAATCTTCCCCAACTCATCGCGCTGTTGGTTGAAACGTGGACACACAAAGAAAACATGCTCCGCATCTTCATTGACTCCTGGACAGGACGGGCACTCTGGGGTATCATCGTGCTTAAAGCGGTGAAGATACTTCCAGTAACATCCGTGTCCTGATAACATCTGCGTTAAATAATAGTTGATCTCACCGTGACTCCGGCTGAACCACACATCAATCCGAGGTATGAGACGGTACGTCCACCGACCTTTCTCTGAAGTATTCCAGTCTTGTTGCCATCTTGCGATGCTGTGTTGCCGTTCTTCCCTTCTAAGTTCTTCAGGGCTCAGTGTGGTTGACCTTTGTCGTTGATATAGGTTCCGTCTTTCCTCAGCTAGGACTCTGAGAGGCAGAGTACCGGAAATAACACACACTGCTTCCTCTGATATTGTGCGGAAGGCGCTAGCTACTCGTAGGGCACTCAGTCGATATACTGGTTCAGCCTTTCTCCATGATTCTTGCGTCTTTAATGCGTCGGCCCAAATGGATATTCCGTAAGTGAGCACCGATGTGACTACTGATGACAATAATAGCCTCCTGCTCTGTTTTGGGCCTCCGACGTTCGGCATCAGTCGTGCGAAACTAGCCCTCACTACTGACGCTTTGGCACTGACATGTTCCACTTGCTGCTTGAAGTTGAGTCGGGCATCAAGCATCACTCCCAAATATCAGATATAAGGTTGTGATGTGATTTCTTGTTCGCCGACTTTCAGCTTAATGGTCTCTACCACTTTTCTGCTGGTAATAAGTACTGCCTCAGTCTTGTGTTGCGCCAGTTGCAGGTTCACTGCGTCCATCCACCGGTTAACGTGCTCAAAAGTGAGATCGAATATATGATTTATCTCGTCAAGGTGTTTGGCAACGATCACTACGGCTACGTCATCTGCATATGCTACGAGTTTGACATTTCTTGGCAGAGTTAGTCTTAATAGACCGTCATACATAATGTTCCACAGGAGCGGGCCTAGAACTGAACCTTGTGGTACCCCTCCAGTAATATCATACTCCCTCGGACCGTTCTTCGTGTCATACTTCAGGACCCTGTTTTCAAAGTAGCTTGCTACGATCTTAAGCAGGTATTCTGGTACATTCTTCTCTTGGAGGGCCTACATGATGCATTTCCAATTGGCGGAGTTGAAGGCGTTTCTGATGTCTAGTGTCGCCACTAGGCAATACTTCTTCGTTCCACCTTTCCATCTGGTTCCTGCGATTGCTTCCTTGGCCGAATCAACAACCTGTTTGATTGCGTCCAGGGTTGATCGTCCTTTCCGGAATCCATACTGATTGTCTGCCAGGAGTGGGTCGACTACTGCTTCAATTCTCTGGTGAATTATGCGCTCAAATATCTTACCCGCCGTATCTAACATGCAAAGTGGTCGGTAAGATGACGGTTCTTCTGGTGGTTTCTTCCCTTTAGGTAACAGTACCAATCGTTGCTGTTTCCACTTACGAGGAAAAGTCCCCTCCTTGAGGCATGCATTATAAGCGTCGAGGAATAATGTTGGAGCTGCCTTTATGATGGTTTTCAAGGCTATATTAGGGATTCCGTCCAATTCCGGCGCTTTATTATTCCCTACACGGTTACAGGCCTCCAGCAGTTCTTCTTCAGTGACAGGTGGAATGTCGTCCAGTTCGCCTGGCGCCAACTGGTAATCGAAGTTGCGTTGCTGTGGGAACAGTGCAGTGACGATTTTCTGAAGAAGTTGAGGACACGTAGGTGATGGCATTTGTTGTTTTTTCAGGTGGGTCATAACCACCTTATAAGGCCTACCCCACACGTCTTTATCCACCTCGTATATAAGCTCTTTCCAGCATCTTCTTTTGCTCTCTTTGATGGCTTTATTCAGTTCACGACGCGCCTTTTTGTTCTCTGCGATCAGCTCCACTGAGTTGAGCAGTTGATAGCCGCGCTGGGAGATTCTTCTCTTTCTATGACACTCTTTACGGAGGACGCTGATGTGGTCGTTCCACCAATGCACCGAAGGTCTCGAATTTATGCCACGTTTACGAGGCATACTGGCATCACAAGCATGTGTTACTCTCCTCATCAGGTCCTTAGTATGTTGTTCTGCACATCCAGTGTTGATCGGATCACCATCGAGGGCTATTAGCAATGCTTCTGGGTCAAAAGATTTCACCTTCCAACCAACGATGTTAGACTGTGTGTGTGTGTGTGTGTGTGTGTGTGTGTGTGTGTGTGTGTGTAAGTATGTGAATCGCTTATAACTTTTGAACGATTGAACCGATCGGAATCTACCAAACAGCGTTGTAAAGAGTTCCTTTAAACTTAGATTTTCAATGAATTTGAATCGATACGGACCGATAGATTTTGAGAAATTTTGAGAAATCTAAAAAAAGATCGAAAAAAATTTTTTTTTGAAAGTGGTTTTTTTGGAATAACTTTTAAACGGCTTCATCGATCAACTCCAAGAACTAATCCGCCCTTGAGCTTGAAAAACCACGTCGATCACCGCTAATCCGGTCAAAATCGGTTGATTCGTTCGAAAGATAGCGTGAACGAAAGACAACCGAAAAAAACCGAAAAAAGTGTTTTTTCGGAATTACTCCGAAATTTTTCGTTCTATCAATTTAAACGAAGATTTCTCATGAAGTTTAAGAAACTGCGTCGAACGCCATCAACCGCGTGAAAATCGGTTCATTCATTCAATAGTTATTGCGATTTAAAAATTCAAAAAATAGTGTTTTATCAAACCTCTATCAAATTTTTGAGCTCGAAGAGCTCAAAAGCATACAAAAGCTATTTTTGAGCTCGGAGAGCTCAAAATAATACACAAATTGTATTTATGAGCTCGAAGAGCTCAAAAACGTCATAAGTGCAATTTCAAGCGTTTAGGTATAGAGTTGGCGGGAAGTTGCAGGGATGGCCTTCAGGGTCAACCGTTTTCCTAACTTTTTATACTGAATACATAATAAAAAAATTAGGAAAACGGTTGACCCTGAAGGCCATCCCTGCAACTTCCCGCTAATTCCATACTTAGGCGCTTAAAATTGCACCAACGACGTTTTTGAGCTCTTCGAGCTCAAAATATACAATTTATGGGTTATTTTGAGCCCTCCAAGCTCAAAGAGATTGCTTTCCTATGCTTTTGAGCTTTTCGAGCTCAAAAGTCTGATAGGAATTTGGTGACACTATTTTTTGAATTTTTAAACCGCAATAACTTTTGAATGAATAAACCGATTTTCACGCGGTTGATGGCATTCGACGCAGTTTCTTAAACTTCATGAGAAATCTTCGTTTAAATTGATAGAACGAAAAATTTCGGAGTAATTCCGAAAAAACACTTTTTTCGGTTGTCTTTCTTTCACGCTATCTTTCGAACGAATCAACCGATTTTGACCGGACTGGTGGCGATCGACGTGGTTTTTTGAGGTTAAGAGCTGATTAGTTTTTGGAATTGAACCATCAAGCCGTTTAAAAGTTATTCCAAAAAAACCACATTTGAAAATTTTTTTTTTTTAGTTTTTGAAGATTTCTCAAAATCTATTGATCTGAATTGGTCCAAATAGTTTTCAGAATCTAAGTTTGGTCAAGCCCTTTCGAATGGCACCAACCGCGATGAAATCGGTCAAGCCGTTCAAAAGTTATAAGCGGTTCACATACTTTCACACACCCCCACACACACACACACACACACACACACACACACACACACACACATACAGACGCCGTGACAACCTCGCGAAGATAGTCAGGGAAGCTTCCTGTGACCTTCAAACGTCGAGATCTGATGAAAACTCGGTTTTTGCAAAACGGGGTGAAAACAATAACTTCCCGATTTTTGAAAATCTTCGATTTTCGTAGCGGGAAGTTAAAAATTCAAAATATTAAACAAGTAAAAAACATATTGAGTTTGTGGGGGGGCCCGTTTTACCCCGCTTTTCTCAATTTTTTAATTTCGATACACGCGAAAAAATTAATACCATAAACTCAGTAAAAGGCCAAAAAAAGTAAAATAAGCTGGAAAACTCATATTATAAAAATTTTCTGAAGGTGGCTCATTTTGCCCCAAATTTCCAATTTTTTTTTTTTTTTTAATGAACAGAGCAAATTGAGGTCAAATACTTGACAAGGGACTAAAAAAAAGTAAAACCAGAGAAAAACACTAAGGATATCAACATTTTTTTCTTAAGGGGCCCATTTTGCACCCCCCCCCCCCTTCCCCTATTTGGTTTTTGATATAAATCAATTTGATTCTCAATTTTAAATTTAATGTGAGCACATTTTATAAATTCATTAAATATGAAAATTTTTTTCGAGGTGTTTTGTTATTTTTGAATTCAAGTCACTCAAAAGGGTGCCGCGACTAGATAACCGCGGATAAAATAACCGCGGACAAAACAACCGAACGACAAAATAACCGAAGAAAAATAAGCCGTGGACAAAATAACTATGTGACAAAATAACCGCAGATAAAATAACCGAACGACATTATAACCAAGTATAGGGGAAGGTGGCCTAAAGCGGGTATGTTAACGTTAAGAGCCGAAAAAATTTAGTATTTGCATGATAACAATAATGATTTTTTTTTTTCATAGAGGATTTATCGAACTTTAAAATCAATAAATAATATTTTATAAATTTGTATTAATTTATGATTTATTATTAAAATTAAAAAATACTCCCAAAAACCGCTTTGCCCTAGAGGGGGGCCTAAAGCGGGTAATTCGTTCGGGCAAAACGGGTTGGCACTACAATTAAGGGAAAAATGCTTACTTTAGATATTTAAATAATAATTTTAGTTTCATTTAATCAGTCTTCAACTATTTAAAAGATTAACTTATTAAATATAACAATACTTCAATATAAATGACTATTAAATCGGTAACTTTTAAATAAATTCTTTTAAAATGACAAGTTAAGAAGTCAAAAATTAAAAATAGTAAAAAATGTCGTTGGCATCCAGGTTGCTTGCTCCGTTTTCCTTTTATATATGTTCACCACTCAAAAAAATAAGTATAAAACAATATCAGGGCAAAGCGAGTATCAACTCTGCAACCCGCTTTGCCCTACCCACTTTGCCCGAAAACACATTTTTTATTCAAGTGATGCTAACATCAAATAATTCAAAACAAAACGTTAATATTTTTCTCTTAATTTTAACTTCAATAGGCTCAAATTAATAGAAAATTATAAAGGATATAATAAGTGTATTCATTTTTGAATAATCAGAAAATACACACCTTTAATTTTTTTAAGAAAATATTAATTTTTTTTTAATTGTGCATAATTACGCCATACTATTTCATTAAGACTCGTTTGGGACTAAGCAAAACTCGGAAGTACTCGGGTAACCTTGACATGTATATTTTGTCCCTCGTGTTTCATGCGTCGGCGTACAAGCGCCTACCCGCTTTGGGCCACCTTCCCCTAATAAAATAACTGAACGACAAAATATTATAATAAAAATATTTTCGCATAAACACACACAAAATTTGTGAAAAAATGGCACAATACGGTAAAAAGCGCATGTGTTGGCCTATTTTCGAATGAATATACACACAAAATTCATGAAAAAAGGGCACATCAAAATAACAAGCTTACTTGTTGATTTATTTTCGAAAGATTAATTATAAACCTTTATGATCTGGATATTTTGTCGTGTGGATATTTTGTCCATGGTTATTTTGTCGTTCGGTTATTTTATCCGTGGTTATTTTGTCACGGTTATCTTGTCTGCGGTTTTTTTGTTACGGCGTCTTCGAATATGAAAAAGAAAACTTCAAAATTTTTGAATTTATTCACGAATCATCTGGATAGTTTATTACGAGATTGGCGGTTTCGTTATTCTCTTGAATGTAGCCACTTTTATTACTTTTAATTATTTCTACCACAAATCATACTTTTCAATCTTCTGGATAAAAATGATAAGTTTTTATTAAATATTTTTTTTTTCAATTTCTAATTTCATAAAGGAAGCTTATTCGATTCAATCAATAGTTTAATATGTCTCTCTTGCATTCTTTGGTAAACATTACACGAAAATATCCACTTGGGTTTACAAAGGCTACCGTAAAATTTTGTACGAGCTTTGCAGTCAGAATTCTGACAACAGGGCGTGAGAAGCGCATAAAAAAAAAATACATCTCACCAAAAGGATCCGGAGTAAAAGAAACAAAAAACAATAACCAACCGCATTTATATACTCAGTTTAAATGTTGAATCACTTTGCTGGAGTATCTCTTTGATTTTGGTCTATCAATTTCTACAGGCTCTTTTTCAATTTCACACTACACGGAGAAAAAAATTTAGCTAAAAGAACTCTATAGTAGATAGTTACTTGTAAAAAATTCCAGTATACCTATACGTTAACGCATTCTTATGGTAACAATACCGTTTGGCTCCTATAACTCTATGTCGTTGAACTCTGAGAGCCAAATGTTATTTACCTGTCACAACTCTACAGGATCGTTCTGAAACTATAACAAATTTATATTAATCTAATAAATTATATTAACAGTCACTGCAAATGAACCTTGAAAAACCATAAATATAAAACCGTTCTAACGAAATTCAATGTAACAAAAAAAAATACCTATTTCCTTAAATAAATAAGCTAGAGACTTAATTGTTCTCATATATTTTTAATAATATGGATGAGTAACAAAATAAATATTTTCGTCATTTTTGAAGGTTATGAAATATGTCAGCGCACTCCACTACTGCGCAACGTAAAGTTCTCCCAACTATACCGTTTGTCTCTTAGAACAATCCCGTTGAGCTCTGAGAGCTAAACAACATTTAGTTATCAGAACTAAATAAAATTGTGTTACTGTAACTCTATAACAAACAGTAAACTGTGTATAGTTATGGTAACTATACAATTTGGTTCCCAGAAAGAAATTTTTTTTCCATATGTTCTTTTCTAATCAAATCAGATGTTTACTTTCATTATTAATTCATTATTTAGAATGAAAAGCGAACACAAAATCTAACAAAAAAAAAAATTATTTATACATACACTGATAAAAAAGTTAACAGAAATTATTTTCGAGCAAATAATTTTTTCTCTTGACTCAAGAAATACATTTTCTTCAAAATAGTGTTCTTGGTTCAAGATTTGTTTTCTGGAATCATGTTAACTTTTCTATCAGTGTACTGTAAGCTATCGGGAGTTAATTTGGAATACATTTTCACTTTTATCACTCGGCATACCTTAACGAAAAATCACTTCGCGTACGGAATAAATCTAGGGTTACTTTTTAGCGGAGTGATTCTGAAATGAATATGAATTTTAATTCGAAAAACATCCCGGTACGGAATTTTCAAACTAAAATGAATTTTTACTAACTGAAACAAGTTTTATGTGGCAAATTCTGTAGACAATTCATCTGAAGTTTAAGTTTTTAAATATTTATTTATAAAAAAGGAGAGGCGAAGGTTAATGCATCAGCTAGCTTGTAAGAACAAATCAAAATTTTATTGTAGGGAATAGTCTTAAAAATATTTAAGGAAATATTTTAAACGTATGACCGTAAATAAATAAGAAATAATTTTGGATATTACTGAAGTAATATTTACAGGATTGAGTTAATAATAATCAGTAAAAATATTTTAAACTTGTGAACGTAATTAAGGTAGTACGGTTATGAAAGCAATATTTTAAGAAATCCTCGAAACTTTGAATATAAGTCATTAAATACATAATACATATGCTGTTAAAATTTTAAGACGATTTACCGTACCTAACTTAAGATAATTGCAATTGAAAATGACATTTTTGTACATGTAACATAGGAGAAGCGTGGGAAAATGACAGTATTTTTAATTTTTTCTATCGAAGGAATTTCACGACTTTATCGAAAAACTAGTAGATTGAAGAATATGATATTTCAAACAATTAAAAAAAAAATGAAAATTATTTACCGTGTAGTTTTCGAGATTAATTAAAATAAATTTCACTTTTAGAGGATTATTTTTAGGAAAGGGGGTACAAAAAACAGCCGCTAGTCACTGAAACCGTAGTGTGTGTGTATATGTGTAGAGAATATAGTAGTCGACGAGTTCAGTAACGTTAAAAAATCTTAACCTACAACCTTAGCTCTGTCGATACGTATAACGTGGATAGTGAGCCAAAATTTTTTATTTGGATTGTCGCGGAGGTACTACCTTAAGCCTTTTCAAGAAAATTTTTTTAACAGTTTGGAGTATACAAGCTAGATTACAGAAAGAGGAAGTTAGTTAGTGAAATTGCCTTTAGACATTTCCTTTAACTATTAATGTATAATCTGGATTAAAATATTATTAATATTATACATATTATACATCATCACACGTTATATAAAAATGCAAATGTTTTAGAAAGTTAGACGATTTTTACAGTTAGAATAACTTAGTTGGCCTGATTAGAAACTTCTAGAAGCAATGTCTAGATAAGCTGAGGTAGAGAACACAGAGGGGTACTTGAAGGTCTCATATTTATCTATGCAGATTTGTGTGTTTAAAAATATAAACCAGAAAACTATGGTGCTGCCTGAGATGCATTCGGGTTGGTGATTTCGACTTAGCTGATCTTAGTTCTGCCTATATGTAGAGTTAGAAAATTATAATTTTTTTATGGTCACCAAAAGTAAGGGACTAATTGGAACTGAGTAAAAGTTTGGGACCTTGGCTACCGTTTTAATTCTCGAATATTCTAGCCTCAGCGTTCGAAGTATTGTTTATCATGAATGTAATTTTCCTTAGCGTGTATTTAAACAATTCTAAAATTGTTTGTTAATGCTAAAGGGTAGTTATGCTGACCGTAACATTAATTTTCAGAATTCTAAATACAAATTTTGTAATATTTAAATGAGTAATTATTTTTTCATTTCTATTCACTAAAAAAAATACAGAATTCACTAAAATTTATTCTGCGAAGTTATTTTAAACTATCTATATAAGCAAAATAGGGTTCCTATGGGTGCGTTCCACTAAGCGCTCACAACGATCACGCTCACGACCACAGTTTTTCCCGTTCCACTTACCTGCGAGCGTTACTGTCGTAAACTCAAGTGGAATGGACTATGGTGCGTTTTGAGCGTGGAGG
The DNA here is from genome assembly GCF_020080835.1 of Cotesia glomerata. Taxonomy (NCBI): domain Eukaryota; kingdom Metazoa; phylum Arthropoda; class Insecta; order Hymenoptera; family Braconidae; genus Cotesia; species Cotesia glomerata. Next base: position 10,159,048 of record NC_058166.1, on the reverse strand, counting down.
TAAATAATACAAATGGCGAGTTAGAGAAAAGAAAGCAAAAGATTTAAGAGGTTAAGTTTTAATCTGTGAGCCTTAAAAATAAACTTAAATAATTATCGATTACATTGAATTATATTGAAAAAATTGATAATTAGTGGTGTATTTAATTAACTTTAATTCAAGTATTATTAAAATGTCTTTGGCGGCAACAGTTGGATATTTGGTGATCCGTCGCGATAATGCTCCAGAAAGTTGTTGTTCATCCAGTTCAGATGAAGAATGGTCTACAATTTTACAAAAATATGATGTTGAAAAAAGAAAACTTCGACCACGTATTATTGATTACGATAACGTAATTCATCGTTACTCAGATGATGAATTCAAAAGTCATTTCAGGTAAATGATTTTCTATCGCATACCTATCACATTGTAGATTATGAAAATTTATCTTATGTAAGTCTTTGTTGTTTTTTTTTTTAGACTTTCAAGAAATACATTTAATTATCTACATGAATTAATACGAGAAGATTTAGTTCGGCACGTTCCTGGATGCCCTACGATTTTTTCCCATCATCAATTGATGATAGCTCTTTGGAAAATGGCTACAACAGATTCTTACAGGTAACATTATTTTAGAAATAAACTATTTAGTCTGATGTAGTACAGTTCAGAAGTATGTGACTAAACTTTTGCTTTTTAATTTTATGGTAGATCCGTCTGTGACAGATTTAACGTAGGGCGAGCTACTGCCGTAAGGGCTGTACGTCGAGTTTGTCATGCTTTATTTAAAAGAGTCTCAAGATTTATACAATGGCCTACGGGAGATGGTGCTATTGAAGTAATGCGTGGATTTGAGAGAGCAAGTGGTTTTTCTAAAACAATAGGAGCAATTGATGGGACTCACATTCGTATAAATGCGCCAAAACAGAATCCAGTAGATTATATTAATCGGAAAGGATTCCATTCTATTCAGCTACAGGTATTTAATAACTGTTATATTTAAGTATATTAGTTTTGGTATATAATTAAAATAGATTTACATAGAGTTAAATTTTTTTTGTAGCTGGTATGTGACCACAAGGCTCTGATAACCCATTGTCATGCTGGAAATCCAGGATCTGTTCATGATCAAAGAGTTTTTCGTTTGTCAGAAGTTGCAGATTACTTGAACGATGACAATGCATTCCCTGAAGACAGTCATATTTTGGGCGATTCTGCTTATGAAATACATCAGCACTTACTTACTCCTTATCGAGATAATGGACATTTAAGTGAGAAACAGAAAAAATATAATTATCGTCAATCAGCTGCTCGAGTTACTGTTGAAAGATGCATCGGATTATTGAAAGGACGAATGAGAAGCTTATTAAATTGTCTACCAATGACAAGAGTAGATTTAATGGCAGAGTATATTGTTGCATGTTGCGTAATTCATAATATCTGTACTTTACGAGAAGATGAAATAATTGTTATCACTATACCCGAGCCTAATGACGAAAATAATGGTAACAATTCACGCGAAGTAAGACGTAATGCAGGAATTTTAAAAAGAGATGTTATAATGAATTCTTTGTAATAATTATGATGATTAATTGTAAACTATGTTTTCGGTCGTGATAATAATTTCTTAGCACTTTAAATCATGGGAATCTAATGAAAATTTCTTTGGCAGTTGAAAATTTTCCCAAAAAAAAAAAATACTTTCACGGAATATGAAAACTTTAAGATTTCCAAAAAATTTGTTAATACTATAATAATCTTAAGCCAATAACAAAAATTGAACATATTATTATATCATATATGATAACACACACATGTAAAATATTACAAGAATTGTACAAAATCAAAATTTTTAAATATTAAACTTTATTAATTATAAAAACATGAAATGCACTTCTTGGTTTTATAAAAAAATACTAAATTATCGTAAAAAGGTTATAAGCTAATTTTTACGTAGAATTTAACTGTTTAAAACTTTTTTTTTCAATAGAATTTGAAATTATCAAAACTTATTTTTAAGGAGTATTTAAAATTTTTCATTATTTATTAGCTAACTTTTCTAAAACGTTCAGAAATTTTTCATCCATCTCCATTCGCTCTTTATGTCTTTTACTTTTTTGTTGTTCATGTTCTTCTTTTTGCTTCAGTCTTTTTCCTAATAAAGTGGCAATTGGTGTCTTATTTGATTCTGAAATGAAATTCCATTTTTTACAATATTTTAGTGAAACAAAGCTTTCAGACGGAATTAACTTACTTATTGAACATCCACTATCAGATCCTTCCATACTATCATTACTTTCTAATTGTTTTTTTGATAGACCTGTGGAAGATGCAACAGCAACTGGATCACACCAAGCTTTTTTGGAAAAAATTTCTTCCATTATCTAATAAAAATTTATGATACATTACGATAATTTTAAAGAAATATGGTCTGTATTATTATAAAAAAATTCGCTACATGTTGAAGTTAAGAAGAATATTAAAGAATTTATACGAACGTCAAAAAACTGCCAAGTCCTTCTGTCATTTCCCGATTTACTATTATGGTCTTTGATAGATTTGTAAGACTTTTTTAAGCTTCGTAGCTTAGAAGAACATTGTGGTCCAGTCACATCATGTCCTTTTACCTTCAATTCTTTGGCAACTTTTTCCCAAACTTTCTTTTGGGATATTTTTCCACTATTAAAGTCGTTTTCCATTGACCTGTAAGACTCTAATAATAACAACACACAAGGTGTACTCCACCTATATAAAGAAGCTGAAATGTAAACAAATGCTATTACAAAGTTAATTAACTCCGTCACATGCTATATGTGATAATTAAGATATTTATACAATTGATCATTGTTTATGAATACCTTCACTTTCTTGAGTTTCAGAGTTGGAATAAGCAGTATCCTCTGTATTGAGGAATTCTTCATCAATAAAATTATCAGTGCCATCATCAGAAAATTGAACATTTTCATCAGCAAGATCAGCGGACGTTGATGTTTGCGGTTGTTCATTTAAAACTTTGTTCAAAAGTTGTGTCGCAAATAGTGTATCTATAATAAAAATAAAATTTTCACGAGTGAAATTTTAAATATTTGTCTTAATTTTTTCAACAAAAAAATCACAAATTTTTAAACGTCGGCTAACTTAGTTTTCATTCATAAAGGTAGGTTATGTTATTGGCAATCAAGGAAAAATGTATATATTTGTATTGATTATAAGCTGTAATTACTTTTTTAAACTTGTTTCATATAATTATATTAACCTGTTGAGGCACGTTGAGCATCCGCTGCAGAAACATCCACATCTACTAAAATATCTCTTTCCGCATTAAATAATGTAAGTTTCAGGGTCGCCATTTTTGTTGCTTTCAGTTTTGAAAGTGCCGCTAATTTTCTCAACGCTCACTTCAACCTACCTTTTCAGATGGGTCGTTGTGAGCTTCGCGTGAGCGTTAGTCATGACGTCATGAGTGACGTTTTCGTCGCGACCACAACGACCGCGGTCGTTATGTGGAACGACTAAAGGAGCATTTTGATCGTTGTGAGCGCTTAGTGGAACGCACCCTATGTGTTCGGTGAACAAGGCCCAGTAGCGATTAACTCGCTCCTGGGGGACTCCCAAATTCAAGAGACGCACCTGTCCACCGCTAGTTCCCGCAAAAATCGAACCGCCAATAGAAAATCAGCCTCTCGATCACGTCATGAATCGACCGCTTTATTGGCTGATCGCTCCCACTAGACATGCGCAATAGCCTTCTTCCCCAACTCAACGAGGAAGAAGACGAACTATTATTATTATCTTTCGCTTCTATGCTTTCGCTGCATCAAGTCGCCATTAGTTTTTCTTTACTTTCGCTTTTCGTTAATAAACCGCATTTCGCTTATTTTATAATTTAAACTGCTTAAATTAACCGCTAATAATTCGCTTTAGTTTGTTATAGGTAATTTGTGTTAACAGTGCATTTATTTCACCGCTTTTACAGTGCCGGCAGAGTGTTCAACCACGTGTCAACCGGCTTCGCTATTGCAAACCACGCTGTAATTTACAAATGCTTTTATCTTAACAATCCGCTATTAAATATATTAAATATTGAGTGTATTTAATGTAAATAAATTCCTAGTGTTATTTTTTAATAATAATTTACGCGTTTTAATTGAGATATCCAGACCTAAACCTGATCCCCGCTTTTCCGCTCTTTCAGTAATTATTCACTATGACACTCCATCACATAAAAACTACTAAATCTATTAAGATGGGACTGCAACCATTCAACGCGGAATTTTCCATAAATCATTATATTAGGCTACTCTTTTTTTGAATTTTATCAACTCTTTCTCATTTTTTTTACGATTTATTGTTATAAACATTTTTCCCGTTAATAAAAACAAGAGACAGGCATTTTCTATCGATTCCTTTGTTTTTTTTTTTAATCGAAATGGACGTAAAGGGATTATATTAAATCTTTTCCTTACATTCGACTAAAGATCCACTCACACCTTCCTGCACGTCCACCTACACCCTTTCATGCATCCACCTACAAGCTCCGATTAATGGAGAATTTCATTTATATCGTCACTTCTTACGAAATCTCGGGAACCATAGGCCTCAAAAACTTGAAATTTGGTAGGAATATTCTTTTTGCCATATAGAGATCAACTAAGAACGGATTTTACGAAATTCTTTCCCCAAAGGAAATCGCGGGGGCATTTACAAAGAAAAATTCCCGTTTTTAAACTATAGCTCTTCTAGCCTCTAAAATTGGTAGAAATCTTCTATATATGATGTGGAAATGATCTAAAAGCATTTTTTACGATAACCCAACTCCAAAAAGAATGGCGAGGGTGGGTGTTAACAATTAAAATTTTTAATTTCCAGATTATAGCTTCTACAGAATCCAAATTTAGAAAGTTTTTTCTATGTGTGATGCAGAAATGAACTAAGAGCGGATTTTACGACAACCCATCTCCAATAAGGATTGCGGGGGTGTGTGTTAGAATGTTCAATTTCAGTTTCCAAACTGTAACTTCTACTGACTCCAAATTTGGTAGGAATGTTCGTGTATAATGTCAAGTTCAGCTAAAAATGGATTTTATCAAATTCCAACCTCAAAAGGGATTGCGGGGGCGTTAACAATGAAAAGCTCTCATTTCCAAACAATAGTTTCTATGGACTCAAAATTGTGTAGGAATCTTTTATTTATAATGTAGAAATCATCTCGAATATCTTACGGAATTCCTCCCTCATATAGGAGTGCGGGGTCGTTAATTGTAAAAAAATTCATTTTCTTTAAATACGGATCCTACAAATATAAAATTTGATAGAATCTCAAGAGAAACAAGAAATTTCAGGGATGACCTCCAGAGTCAACTGATTTAAATATTTTTCCTTTTTAATAACCAGATATCGGCTATAAACGAATTTCGTGATAATTGACTTCATATGTAGGTTATGTCAGAGTGGTGAGTAAAATGTTAAAAAATGTTTTTGTTTATGAGTTAGGACTTCTTGAAACATGAAATTTATGATGTCTCTTAAACTTCAATAACATTTGTATTGCTAAAAATTTCCTTATAACAATAGTCTCTTTGGCAGCGGGAAAAAAGTCATTATAAGGTTTCCAAAATTCAACTTTACATGTAGTTATTTAGTCAAAGGACTAAGAATATTACATACATGTTATTTTTGCTGATCACATAAGCGATTAATTGTTCTTATTGCGAGATCGCGGGAATGTAACAGATTAAAATGAATGCATTTTCCAAACACTTGTTATGTGGAAAATAAATTCGGCATCTTTAAATAGAATTCGTAAAAAACATGTAAAATTAATTTTCTATAGAAAATGGATGTCACTGAGAAAATTTTAATAAACGGAAAAATTCGTCGCACGAAGCTAGACAGATTTCTTCACTTATGAGACCTGCAATTTCTTTAACTAAAACTTTCAATGCTCATTTCAAATTTTTTTTTTACATTAATTTATTATTCTTCACTTTTGTAAGAAAGCCATGGAAATGTTATAATGATTGCACATTGAAAATTATAATGAATATTAGCTAGAATAATCACATGGATAAAAGGTACATGCTAATTCGATGGAATATGGAATCTGTGCAAGTCAAAACAATACTCAAGAAAAAAAGAAAACGGAATAATTACAATCTAAAATATAAAATCAGTCCCGTCGTAATCAAAACTAGAAAAATTACAGTTTGAAATAACATTTTTCTAAATTCAATTTTTGAATTTAATTTTCAGAGCTTTCAATGTAAATATAACATTCTACAATGTAATTCTTATAAAATCTATAATAATTACAATCTGAAACTGTAATTTTTCCAGTTTTCATCACGAAGCGCCACGTTGCATTATATACTGTAATTTTTCGAGTTTTCTTTTTTCCGTGCTCTAATTAAATTTTAAGTCTGCATCTAAAAATGCAATTCTATAAAGCGTCCAGCGGAGCGGGCCAGTAACAGCTAGTTGATTATATAAGTAAAATCCTTCTTGGAGTGAATTTCACTTCGGAGGGGTTAAATCAACTAAAAATCGTCTACTCTGCAAATTTTTTTTGGTGTAAAATAAACCACTTCTAAATAAATATTATTGATTGTTTGTTACAGTTAAGTTATGCTGACACCCATCCAATGTTCACGAGTGACAACTTTCCGAATTTCTTCAGAATAGTGCCATCTGAAAACGCTTTCAATGCACCGAGAGTGGCATTATTAAACCACTTTAACTGGACGAGAGTCGGAACAATTTACCAAAACGAGCCTCGATATGCACTTGTAAGTTCTTTTCTATATATACATATACAATATATATATATATATATATATATATATATATATATATATATATATATATATATATATATATATATATATATATATATATATATATATATATATCATCTCTTTACTTTATTTTATTTCTCAGTATTCTTTTTCTATTTGTTCTTTAACTCTCAGTTCAGGTCTAGAAACACTTGAATCACCTCAAAAGACATTCTTATTCAACTAAAACATTCCTCCTTACACCAACCCCAGCTTCTCATTTACTTCTCAAGAATTCATAAACTCGAGATACTGATGCTAATTTCAAATATAAATTACACGAATATATTAATATATAAATACATAACTACACAAAACTTTTTTATTAAAACTTCTCAAGGATTCAAATTATATATATCTTGAGGTGAATCGAAAAAATGGTATAAAAAATTTTTTTTTAAAAATCATCTTCAATTTTTTCAAAGAATGTTAAACAAAAGACCCTGTCAAAATTTGAGGCCTTCCCCAGTAATAATCAAATTATTATTTTTTACGGAAAAATAATAAATTTCGTTCGACCGCCGCACCACCGCTGCACGACCGCCGTTTGGCGGACTATTACGCCGCACGCTAAAAATTTACTCCTCCTAGCATCGCCGCACCACCGCTGCACCACCGCCGCACCAATGCTAAATCATACCTACAATTTTACAAAAAATGGTATCATAATTAATTTATCACGCAATAATTAATTAATAAATAATGCGACTATAGAAATCTTAATGTAAGACCTATTGATCCTCCTTTTAATCAAATGCCTAATATTAAAAAAAAAAAATTTTTTTAAATCAGGCCAAAGCACCGCGAAATTATTGATTTTTTCAGTCGTATTGTTGATGTAGATTTTTAATTTTGTCCTCGGGTTGCACAGAAGCGGTACGCCTATCGAAATATTCTGAAAGAATGTTAAAAATTGAACTGTGATGGGATTCGAACCTGGATCGCCTGCATGGAAGTCTCGAACATTGCCAACTGCGCTGCAAGCCATAGTTAATTAAAAAAATTTAGTTAAGCTATTTGAATGATCAACAAATATTTTATTTCAATGTATATACCATCAAACAGCAGTATGGTGCGGCGATGGTGCAGCGGTGGTGCGGCGGTCGAACGAAATTTATTATTTTTTCGTAAAAATTAATTATTTTATTTTTACCCGGGCGCGGCGGTGGTGCAGCGGTGGTACGGCGAATAGAAATGTATTTACTTGTCACGGCGCTGGTGCGGCGGTAGTGCGGCGAATAGATAAATTTTTTACTTGTCACGGCGGTGATGCGGCACTTGTAAAATAATCAAAATTGTCACGGCTGTAGTGTAGCGGTGGTGCGGCGCTTAAAAAGCCGTGCAGCGGTGTTGCGACGGTAGTGCGGCGGAATTCTGTTTTTACTCGCATTATTAATATGTACCGTAAAAAATTTTTATTTTCAATTTAAATAACATGGAAACGAACATATTTAATCTTTAGAATTTTATATCTCAATCTATAAGCATCGGACCGAAAAATGTGAGAAATATTTTTTGCAGGAAATTAAACATTATACAAAAAAGGTCTTTTATAATTTTTTGATAAATTCACTTTTTCAAAGGTATTCAAGGTCAAAGTTGAAGACATAGTAATCTTAATGTTTTCTTTCATTTTTGGTGAAATTATTATTTTTTAGGTGAAAATTTGTTAATATCAAATTTAAATAGATTCTTTATTTTAAGATTTTTGACGAAATTTAAAAATTATCAAAAAAATTTTCTTTTTTATTTTTCAAATGCACCCTAATAAATATCTACTTCGATTACTTGATTAAGTCTAATTCAAAATTATTAAGCCTCAATGTAAATATTTGATACATAAAATATCGGGCCAGGTAGAATCATTTTTTATCCAACTTTATTTTATTACTCATCGGGGTTTGGGACTTTAATAATTGATTGAAAAAAGAAGGTTAAATGAACCGAGAATTTTTTAGCATTAGCTCTAAAAGGGACCGACGGTATAAAATTAAAAATTTCATCCATATTTAATTTGTAAAAAAATTAGCATCTGAGGGGAGACTTTTTAAACTGATTAATTTTTTGTCTATAAATATATTCGTTTTTAATATCTCTACTTTTCGGTAAGATTTAGTAAACATTATTCTTTAAAAATAATCATTCTTAGTACAATCTTTCCGTGATAAACGCATTATAAGCCATGTATAAAGTCAACTATACGGAGGAAATATTCAAAGTAGTCATCCATATGTGTGACATATGCGAGAATATAATATGGTTTAAGCTAAAGCCGAAGCTCTTGTTAATGCTCTGATATATCCTTAATATCCTGGAAAGTGTAGAGAATTCCATGATTAATCTACCTACAGCATATTCACATGCGCATAATATCAACATCCAACTTCTAACGTACATAGCATATAATAACACTGAATGAATTTTTTGAGTACATTAAATATTATATTTTATACGTTATTCTACATTATTTAGTTATTCTGTTGTATGGAAGCATCAGTGAAAAATTTTTCCTCTTCCTCTTAGATTATTGGGTTTACACTTGAGAGTATTCAGAGATAGAATATTCGTGGAAATTCTTTCCAATTTTTCAAGATGAATGTTTTACATATATTTAAGTATTGCTGTCTACAATCCATACGACATACATACATACATTATATATGTCTGATGCAAAAAATTCGGCTGACAAAAAAGGTGCTATAATGAAAACGCTGCACTTTTTCCTATATTTCTTACTTTTTTTTACATTTTTCTCCCCGTAAAAGCATCTATATATTATTTTATATTATACATGCCGTAAACTGTGGTTTTAATTTATGAATATTAACTACGCCATTTATGAAATGTTATTTTGGTGTTGTAATGAAAGTTATGGTAATTTGTTTCATTAAACTTTACGTGCAACTAAAATTATTAAATAACTTTTAAACGATTTTCGTTCGCGAAAAAAAATTTTTTTTATAAATTTCATTAGTTAGTTAAAATTTCCTAGCATACTCACAATTATTTTTCTAGTTCTTTGATCCAAGTACGTGCTAGTGCATACATTAAGCACTACTCGTGTTTTTTTCTTCCGAAGTGTGTAACTCTTTCGTTATAAGTTACAGTTATAAGATACAAGATATATATGCAGGAACATTGTCGTAGGTAGTATGTCACTCACCACTACACCCTTCATAAGTTAATACAACCCACTGTTTCTAGGTCACAGACTTTAATTAAACTCAATAGTATCTTGAACGCGGGTAAATATTATGTTTCGTGTGACTGGGGCTCAAGAACTTGCTATTTTAATTTTAATATTGAACATAAATTTTGTTTTTCAAGTGGAAATGTAATTCTTGGTTTAAAATTTTGTTATATTTATATAAAAGGTAAAACTGAATCAAATAATTAAGATTTTTCATACAAAACGACTGTTTTTACTAACATAAAGTTAGGTTTCTTGCGAGTTAATAGGCTTGCAAACACGATAACTTTTGCAAAATCCTATTTTTTGAACCATTTTTTTTTTTTCAATCCTTTCATATGGTCAATGCGGAAAACCCTTTTGAAAATCCTAGATCAACATTGTTTTGTTTGATAATCATTAATATATTTCGGCTAGGAGTGACAATCAAATTTCCACTCTTCGATCGGTGGTGCTGTCTATTTTAAAATATAGAAATTTTTTAACGCGTGAATATAGCTGCGATTGTACTTGAGCTATTGCACTTTCGACTATTGTTCGAAATCACCAGAAGGTGGCATGGTAGTCTTCTTCTAACAGAATATATAATTCATTTAAGTGATGGCGAGCTACTCAAAACTAAACTCTAGAAAATATTTATTTTAAAAATACTATTCATTGTGTAGTTAGACACATAAATAATTTATAATACCTTTATAAATTTTATTTTTATTCTTGTTATTTTATTTTAATTTTGTAATAGTTATGTAAGCTCTTTTATACCTTTTGTACTGAGTGGTTTAATTTAGCATCCTTTTTTTCAAGTGATCTTTCTGTTAAAATATTAATATTGAAATTTAGAAGTTACAAATTTAAATTTTATACGGTGTATTAGAGTCGTCATTACAATATAATGATTTAACTGTCAATCATAAATATATACATTATATATTAATATAATAATTGATCACATAGATAATATATTTAAAATATATAAATAAATTTTAAATTATTATTATTGATGAATATATTTGAATGTACGAATACGCGGATGTTGCGAATGATTTTTCACCATTTGAATTCATGCATGATCATTATTATTAATACATAAATTTATGATTTTCAACTAACTAAAAATTCGATTTTGAATAATCATTAGTTTCGGTCACGCTCGCCAGGTGGCTTAAAATGCATATCTTCTCACAGTCAGTCTAGTATTCCGGATGCTTGTTCCCATTAATCTTATTCTTTTAAAACGTCTACTTTACTGAACAAAAATAACTCACGCGTGAAGAGAAAAATTTACCCCGCGTGATACGTTTCGATTTATTAAAGCTCGGTATTGAATTCACTCTTTTAAATAAATAATTTCGGTGATAAATTTTATCTCAGTTTCCGATATCTCTCTGAATATTATCAGAGATGTGAAATAAAATTTATCGGACTAGACATATTATAGTGACAATGACATACCGCGCAATAGTGATAGAAAAATTCAATATTTATAAAAGTAAATTACGTAATACTAAAAAATATATTAAATTTGGAAGATAGAAATGTCGGAAGCTGTCATGCAATACAAGTACTGAAAAGTGAAGTTACGAGACGTACTTTACATGCAATCGACATCTATTTCAATAAAGAATAAAACCTATACGCCGCGGAAGTAAAAGTATACTCAAAAATTGAATGTCAAGTAAATGTTTAAAAAAAAGATAAGGAGAGATGGAACTTGCTTGAGGGAGTAAAAAAAGTCATGTGATTGGTTGCTGTTTTATATCGTTGTCTTATGTCAAACCTTGTAGTTTCTGGTTTGGCAGAACTTGTAAACTGGCGGAAATCCGTCTGAGCATGAAGCTGTCTTATATAACCAAGGGAATAATGGTTGTAGATGAAAGATGAACAAGTCTTGTAGTAGAATCAGACTCGTTAGCCAGACTTGGAACTTAGTAGTAGCTACAAATAATACAGCATTGTAAGGTACAAACAGTACCCGGCATTTACAACCGGACGTCTTCTGCTCCAACATTTCCCATTTCGCATTCTTCCTAGACATATAACTTTTCAGATAAAATACTTTCTTTACTCTAACCACACGGCTATTATTAAATTTTTTTTGTTTTCCATTTTACTTGTACGATTAATTTTACTTTTAATGCATTAATAGAAGAATTTACTAACTGTTGATAAATTTATTTATTTGAAATAATTTATCCATTTATTAAATATCAATGAATGTTTTTTAAATTACATAGCAAATTATTCTTCTTTATGCTAAAAATAATTCCCTGAAAATTTAAGCCCTTATTTTTAATTCTATCTATTTTTTTTTTAATTTTAAAGTTTTTCGATTTAAAATACATAAGAAAATTTACACGGAGAGAAATTTATAGGAATCTTTCCAAAAATTATGGGAATGGTTCCTATAGTAAAATTATCATTATAGGCATTAATCCTATACTCATTATGGGAACCATACCCATAGTTTATTGGAAACGTTTCTATACAATAATGGAATAGCTTCAATATATTATGGGAATGGTTCCTATAATATTATAGGAATGGTTCCTATACTATTAAAGGAATGGTTCCTATAATATTATAGGAATGGTTCCTATAATATTATAGGAATGGTTCCTATAATATTATAGGAATGACGCACATAATAATAGAAAAAAGTTTATTTTCTTAATAATGAAGCAATCACTTCAAAAATATAAAGTAATTATTATGTATTTTTTTGCTAATAAATTTTTTTTTTGTAAATAAAAATTGATCTTTCACTAGAGTAAAAAATTTCTTTTTCATAATTTTTATTCACGTGTGTACTTAATCTTGAATTATTTATTCCAGCTCAGTTATTATTGTGTTAAATAAAATTGAAAAATATTGTAGCAATTTTGAAGTTTCTCTAATAAAAAGGATATTTTCTTACTATACAATTGTAGGAGCAAAATAGATATGGAAATTCATTGTTTATTTTTACAATTTCATTTTATTTTTAAAGCAAATTATTTATTTACAATACATACGTTGAGCCACGAAAGCATTTGAAAATTTGGAATTTCAAAACCATTGGAAATTTTATTTTATTTAAGAAATTTTTTTTTTTAATTAACTTTTTTTTTTTTAATTAATTTTATTTTAATTTACAAGTATTTATACCATTAAAGATTAAAAAAATATCAACTGCTACAAATGATTAATTTAATAATGATAATAATAATAAATATTATTACTGATAACTTTTTTATCAATTTATATATTATAAAAAAAGAATCACTTAATCAAAAAAAAAAAACAAATTCAGTTAAAAAAGATTAATTAAATACCACAGTTGTGTGAAAAAAAATTACTCCAATATTATTAGGCATCATTCCTATAATATTATGGGAATGGTTCCTATAATATTATAAGAATGGTTCCTATAATATTATGGAAACTATTCCTATATATTATAGGAACCATTCCTATATATTATGGGAATCATGCCGATATTACAGTTATAATTATAGGTATCGTTCCTATAATTATAGGAACCATTTCCATAATTATAGTAACGTTTCCCAAAAATTATGGGTATAATTCCCATAGTTTAAGTAATCGCTCCTAAAATGGTATAGGAAAATATTTCATTAAAATTATAGGAATGATTTCCACATTTTTCTCTCCGTGTAGGATGTTTTTCAATTTCCTATAACTTTAATACATTTAAGGCATTTAATGCTAATGCAATAGACTAAAGCACGATTTGTAGATAATAAGATATTTTTTAAAAGTACTCACCGCTGATTGACCTCCACTCATATATTTTGGTATGAACATGTCACCAAAGTCAAATTTCTTCGAAGTAATCTTGTTTTTTCGCATTTTCCGGTGAAACGGTTAAAGTGACAGAAAAACTCTAAATTTTTTGTAGAAAATTTAATTTCTTACAAAAAAGGTCCAGTGCATTAAAGCGCTTAAAAGCATTATTTGAAAGATATAGAAAATTTTAAAAATTAATTAAAAAAATTAATAGAACTTACCACTCAATCGATATTTCTCAAATTATGTTATAAAATGCTTTTTATAAAAGCATTTTATATTGTTTTGGTTTTATATTGTTTTGGTTTTATATTGTTTTGGTATTAAATTACATTATCTACAGAAAGTTTTTCAGTTCTTCTGTCACTTTAACCGTTTCATTAGAAAATGCGAAAAACAAGGGTTATTTGTAAAAATATAACTAATCACAACATAAAAAATTTTATTAATCAAATCATCTAATGCTGAAAAATAATTTATTGACAGTTGATGAAGCTTATTAAATATCAAAGAATCCTTCTATCTGTATACCTTTACGGATAATTCTACTTTCAACGTAAAAATAAATTTTGTCTAATTTAGTGACAACTTTCTTCAGTCGACTATAGCCAAGGAATGAAAAATAAATTCAAAAATAAATTTATATTCCAGCAATTTACGCTCTTTGACTCAAAGCTGATAGCAATCAGCTTTATGAGCGCCAGCATTTATTTCAAAAATTTCCAACACTTGACTTCTTATGCCCCGGCTTCCAATCGGGCTCAAAAGAATGCTTTGATATTGCTTTCGCTTTAATAAAAACCGGTTTTTAAATTGTGCCTCAGGGACGTAGAAAGTTATCGAACAGTAGGGCAATTTTGTGTAGATAGCTCGTGTAAAAAGATTCATTATAACGAGACTATTTGCTCCATCTATACACAGCGCGATATTATTAATCGATATATCCTCTGTTATCGGCTATTTAAAAGCCTGCCGTGGAAAATTAAAGCCCAAATTATTAGATCCTTAATTCTTGAAATAGATTCCTTCGTTTATTTTTATCAAACATATAACTTCACCACATTATATATCACATTACGTTCTACCTTTAATTGTGTGAGTATGGATATCCTAATTTCGCCGCACTCCTAATTTAGGTGCACAGCTGAATCGAACTTGCGAGCGGTGGTTTCGGGCGGTATGTTACCTGGACCAACGCAGTGGTCATGTTCAGGTTAGAACCGAATTCTGCGAATTAATACCTTTCACCCTTGTACCCACAGTTCTGGTCTCTAACTATAAGCTAGTCAGTAACTAGTTGGCTACTGTTACACCCAGGTGAGTTAATGAATATTTCCCGAAACCAATCAAGAATTTCAATAAATCAATTTTATACGCTCTCATTTACATACTTCAATTTTTTTTTTGCTCATCTCTACTCTAAATTAGTTCTACGACTTTGTAATTAATTTTACTGATCCTAACATTGAAATTTCAATTCATAAACACACACAATAATCTATACTAATATTATAAAGAGGATAGATTTGATTGTTTGTTTGTTTGATTTTTTGCATTGAATAGGCTCCGAAACTACTGAACCGATTTGAAAAATTCTTCCATTGTTGGAAAGCTACACTATCCCCGGGTGACATAGGCTATCTTATATTATTAATAACTTGAAAATTTTTGTTAAATACCCGTGCGAAGCTGAGACGAACTGCCAGTAATTAATATAATTAAAAGAATATTAAAAATTTAGTCTTCAACGTATTTCTATGAAAGATTGGACAATCTAAAAGTGCATGCCTCATAACGCTCATTTATTTTTTAAGAAAAAAATAAATTGTTCAGTGAACAGGCCCAGCCGCGATAAATCCCCCCCCCCCCCGGGGGACTCCCAATTTCACGAGCCGCACCTGTCAACCGCTAGTTCCCGCAAAAACTAACCACCTACACAAAGCTTAGCTTGACTGTTCACGCCAAGTCTCAACGGTGTGATTGGCTGATCGCTCCGCAGACATGCGCAATTAGCCTTCTTCCCCAAGTCGACGAGGAAGAAGACGCATTATTATTATCATCTTTCGCTTCCACGCTTTCGTTGCAACAAGTCGCCATTAGTGTTACTTTACTTTCGCTTTTTGCTAACAAACCGCATTTCGCTTATTTAATAAGTTAATTTGCTTAAATTAATTGTTATTAACCCGATTTAGTTTGTTACAGATAAATTGTGTTATTTGTAAAAATAATTATCCGCTTTTCCAGTGTCGGCAGTGTGCTCAACCACGGGTCAACCGGCTTCGCTTTATTAATCACGCAGTGCTTTATTTATCCGCTTTTATTTAAACAATCCGCTAACATATTAAATAAATATTAAGTGTAATTTGTGTAAATAAATTTATAGTGTTCATTTTAATAATAATTTACGCGTTTTAATTGAGATATCCAGACAAAAACCTGATCCTCCGCTTTCCCGCATTTTCAGCATTTTTCATTTGGTCCCTCGAACCGGATCAGGCTGGCTCTATCTCAATTAATTTAAATTAATTATATTGCTAATAATTGAGTTGTGAGAGTGAAGTTTATTACCGCTAGGAAGGATCGAGTGTCAGGGGCATCGCAGAGCACATCGGGTGCTGCTCCTGGTAGTCATTCGTGCACCGGTACGCTGAACTTTCCGCTATTTTAAGACTGAAAACTTGACTTCGGGCCTAAATAACCGCACTATGAAGTTCGAAGCCGCGATTGCAATGCAAAATCAGTACCTGATTGCATTGTACGCTATGACTAACCGCTTAACTGACGAAGAACTCAACAAAATGTCCATGACCGCTGTCGACGCTGTGGCAAAACAAAGCAGGGACATCTGGAAGGACATCACCAACTTGAACTCGCTAATATTCAAGAGTTTTAAGGAAGTACTCGAGTATGAGTACCATACTGAGAACCAGTACACAGATGCCCACGCCGCTTATGGACTCTTGGACACCCGCATCGCTGCCCGCAAAGACGCTATCCAGCAGGAGATCGATGTCAGAGACGCTGCTCAAACACACAATCTGGCAATGCACAGCACCGCTTTCATGGGAGGGTCATCGGGTACTGGACTCCCAAAAATCAAGCTCCAGAGCTTCTCTGGAGACTTCAAACGCTGGGGATCTTTTAGTCAGCTTTTCTCTGACATTGCCATCGACAATGCACTTCTGATAAACAGCCAGAAGATGCATTATCTTAAAACATTCACCAAGGATGAAGCACACCAGCTTATTGGTAACATGTCATCCACTGATGAGTCATTTGAGCCCGCTTGGAACCTGCTGAAGAGCCACTATTCAAACCCACGCCGCATCGTTTCATCACACCCTGAAGACCTCTAGGTTGGTGAGTCTGTTCCCGCTAAATCAGCCGCTAAATTGGACGCCTTGCATCTATCCAATCAAAAGGCTTTGGATTCCATCAAGGCTCAGGGGGTCCCTGTTGAACACTGGGACCTGATGATCATTCATTTAACGCTTCGCCGCTTGCCACCCGCTGTGAGAAAAGACTGGGAGACCAGTCTCGGGCTGACTGATGACATGCCGACCTACGCGCAGCTCCACGAGTTCTTCAAGTCCAAGGTCAGGGCTTAGGAGAACCTGGAGGCGTCAGCTGATCACAAAAAGCACTTTAAAGGGCAAAAACCCGGAACTTTCCGCAATAAGGAACACCAGAAGCCCAAGGCTTCTTACACTGCTACTCAATACAAGGGTAAGCCCAAGAGAAACTGCCCGCTGTGCCCGGAGGAGCACTACATGTTGTTCTGTCCGATCTTCAAGGCCGCTACTGTTGAGAAGCGCATCAACACTGTTGAGAAATACCGCTTGTGTTACAATTGCTTGGGTCCACACCGCGTCGCTGATTGTGAGACCGCTCAAGGGTGCAGGAAGTGCAGTCAACGTCACCACACTTCCATTCATCGTGATCTATCGCCTAAATCAGCATCACCGCCACCAGCAGACACCGCACAAGGTAACTAACCGTTCCTTTAGACCGCTTATAACTTAAGATTAACTGTTGATTATTTCAGATCCGCTTTCCGCTCAAGTTTTGCTAGCTACCGATTTAGTCCAGGTCAGTCCGCATCATGGTAATCCTATCACCGCTAGAGTTTTGATTGATCAAGGCTCAGAGCTCTCATTTATGAGACAGACGCTCTTCAAGAAGCTTGGACAACCGCTACAACGCGACATGGTCATGCTCAAGGGCATTGGCAATGTCTCCGCAGGAAGTTCACTAGGTGTGAGCACAATTGAGCTTCGTTCGCTGTGTACAACTGCATCAATGCATGTCAGCATGCATATTCTACCAACACTGACGGTCGATCTTCCATCATTCGTGATCGCTGATCCGAAATGGCCGCATCTTGAAAATCTCAAGCTCGCTGACCCGCATTATCTATAGCCGCATCCTGTAGACATTATTCTAGGTGCATCACCAGCCGCACAGATCATGAACACTGAGATTAAACGTGGACTTCGCAATTCTCCGATTGCACAATCCACCACGCTCGGTTGGATTGTCTATGGAGATGTCACCGCTAAACACGCTTCCACGTCACACGCAGTATTACATGCGTCATTGGACACATTATTACAAGACGCTATCGCTAAGTTTTGGGAACAGGAAGAGGTTCCATCAGGTAATTCACCGCTCAACACCGCTGAGAAAGACGAATGTCACTTTCGTCAAACACATTATCGACAGCCTGATGGACGCTATGTAGTGAGATTACCGCTTAAAGCCCCCGAGAGTCAACTTGGCGACTCTATCAACGCAGCCATGGGGTCACTCCGCAGATTAATAATTCGCCTGTCGCGAGAAAAAGATTATTCTGACATGTATCGCGCGTTCATTGCAGAATACATAAAACTAGGACACATGGTTCGAGTACCAATCAATGACTTGCCCGCAAACGCTTACTTCTTGCCTCACCATGGGGTATTGAAGCTTGATAGCACCACTACGAAGCTCCGCACAGTGTTCAACGGTTCCTGTGCAACATCTACAGGAATTTCATTGAACGACATTCTACACGCAGGACCCAAAACGCAAATTGACATCTTCGACGTGATGTTGAGAATCCGCTGCAACAGGATTCTATTTGCTACTGGCAGCACCAAGATGTTCAGACAGATTGAGGTTGATTCGCTTGATTGGCTGCTTCAGTGTATTCTCTGGATAGATGAGAATGACCTAGTCGACGCTTACTGTCTCAAGACAGTCACCTACGGGACCGCTAGTGCACCTTTTGACGCTGTACGTGTGCTCATCCAACTAGTCAAGGATGAACGACACCGCTTTCCGCTAGCTGTTGCTCCAATGTTGGAAACACGCTACGTAGATGACATCTACGGTGGATCAGACAACGAACAAGACGCTATAAAGGTTGCAGTGCAAACAAAAGCACTGTGCACCGCAGGCCGCTTTCTGCTCGCCAAATGGGCTAGTAATAGCCCAACGTTGCTCGCTGAAGTCGCTCCAGAAAAGCAGATAGAAACACCGCTTAAAGAAATCAGTGATGCACCAGTAAAGGTCCTGGGCATGTACTGGAATTCACACACTGACGCTCTCCAGTTCAAGTACACGCTACCTCCAGAGACACCTAAGACAAAAAGAGCTATTTTGTCTGAAATCGCTAAATTGTATGACCCGCTAGGACTTCTCGCACCAATTGTCGTCAAGGCCAAGATCTGTGGCTAGATAGAGTGTCATGGGACGAACAATTGTCACCATCACTCATTCATAAATGGACTGGATACCGCAAGGACCTTCGAAATATCGAATCCATCCGCATTCCACGCTGGAATAATATTGCACCTGGAGCAACAATAGAATTGCACGGGTTCTCAGACGCTTCGCAAAACGCTATGGCTGCCGCTGTTTATTTGAGAGTCACTGATGCTGATGGGAACACAAAGGTCTCACTTTTGTGTTCAAAAACGGAGCAAGTGGCACCGCTGAAGACCATGACAATTCCACGCTTGGAATTATCTGCTGCATGGTTGCTTACACAACTGATACTTCATGTCAAGGAAGTTTAGTCGCTAGAAAATGTCAGGATCAATCTCTGGACTGACTCCGCCATGACTCTCGCGTGGATTAAAAGTCCAGCAACCCGCTGGAAGACATTTGTCCGCAATAGAGTGGGAAAAATCCAAGAAACGCTTCGAGATGTCTCCTGGAAATTTATTCCAGGAAAACAAAACTCCGCTGACTGCGCTTCAAGAGGTATACCAACGCTAAAGCTAAAACAACACGCTCTCGGGTGGCATGGACCAACTTGGCTTCATGAACCAGAATCCTCTTGGCCCACTCTGGAGCCTCCAGCTGACAACGCAACGCATCGAGAAGAACGCCAAGGTCTGACACTAGTAACTTGTAAAGCAGAAAACTGCTTGCTCCAACAATTACTATCGCATTACACGCAGCTGTTTCCACTGCTACCGAAGCTCAGCATCTGGCATCGTGTCATCGACCACTTTAAAAGAGTTCCACAATCATCGCTGGCCTACCCGCTTACTCCATCAGACCTGGAACGCGCTAAATTGACCTTGATTAAGTTCACTCAAGGACAATACTTCGCTAGAGAGATTCACATGCTTTAAGATGGTGATGGTCTGCCGAAAAATAACTGCATCACCAAGCTGACTCCGTTCATCGACCATCAGGCGTTCCTGAGAGTCGGTGGCCGCTTGAAAAATGCATTGCTAGACCCAGAAGAAAAGCATCCAGTGATCTTACCACGACAGTCACCGCTTACATCAATCTTGATTAATGATTCGCACCGCAAAACGCTTCACGTAGGTACTCAGCTTACGCTCGCTGACTTACGCAAGAGTGTCTGGATCATTGGAGGCCGTGTTCCAGTCAGATCATTCATATTACGCTGCGCTGTCTGCACTAGATACCGTGGAGAACGCACTCAACAGTTGATGGGTTAACTACCTGCCGCACGAGTGCAGCCAACTCGAGCTTTCCTGCATACAGGACTCGACTACGCTGGACCCATCACTCTGAAAACCTTTCAAGGACATGGAGCAAAAACATACAAAGGCTGGATTGCAGTCTTTGTCTGCATGTTCAGCTCAGCTGTACATCTAGAGCTAGTCACTGACTACACCGCCGCCGCCTTCATCGCCACTTTACTAGTCGCCGAGGTATCTGTCATACGTTATACTACAACGTGGAGCACTTATCACAACGTGGAGCACTTAATGCTCGAATGCCATGAGTACGAACCTCAACGCGAGGTTCTCAAGGACATATGGGGTGGGAACGCGGAGTGGGCGAGCGTTGCGCGTGCGATTGCCACATCCCAAAGTAACTTCAAGCTTTTAAAAGGTTTCAGTAAAGTAGTAATGTGCTGCAAACTCCAAACCCAACTAGCTAACGAAAACGCGACTAGGGACGAGACTCAACAGACATCCACCTAGGTAGAGTCAGAGCGCCTAGGCACAAGCGATATGCTCCACACAATTGTGAGGACAGTATAAAGCTTTGGATGACTGCCGTAGAATAAATTAGGGAAAATGACTACAAATAACACAAGTGCCCGGGCACCCTACACACGCAAACACTTACACGTAGAATCATATTTTATACACAACACATTACACAAACAACATGGTCTTCTATCGACTCCGCCTCCCCGTGGTCCCCGCTGTATACTGCTCATATTCTGTGGGTACATCTCGATGTGCCCACAGGGAATGAATTGCCAGAGGAGTCGATGAGAGTTGCACACACTTACAATTGTACGCAACTCTTGCAGCTGTTCAATGAATGTGTATAAACACAAGAGAGCAGCAGTTTTTCCTTGTCCGCGATCTTGGCTGTGTTTTCGTTATGGTTAGGGTAGGACAAATATACGTGCGTGTATAGCTCTTTTGAGCCCAGGAAACGGCCTCTTCGGAGGTAGGCGAAAGCCTCACCATATATTCTTTATACGCTATACTCAGATTGTGGAACCAACTTTGTAGGTGCAGATAAAGAGCTGAAACGACTATTCGCAGCAGGATCCCGCTCACTTCGAGAACTATCAGTGTCAATCGCTCAAGATGGCACGAACTGAAAGTTCAATCCGCCTGGTGCTCCACATTTTGGAGGAAAATGGGAAGCCGCTGTGAAATCAATTAATTTTCATCTTCGAAGAACAATCGGAGACTCGCTGTTGAAGCTAGAGCAGTACTCAACGCTACTAGCTCAAATTGAAGCCATCTTGAATTCCAGACCGCTCACACCGCTGAATGAAGATCCTGCTGATCTGGCAGTACTGACACCAGGTCATTTCTTAATCGGACAGTCACTCAACGCAGTTCCAGAGCCATCGCTGACAGAAGTACAGCCCACTCGGCTCTCGCATTGGGAACAAGTCCAGCAAATGGTTCAACATTTCTGGAAACGCTATTATCAGGACTGCATCCACCGCTACCAGGCCATTTCAAAGTGGCATCATCAACGCAACGAGATCAAAGTGGGTTCAGTTGTACTGATCACCACTGAGGATCTCCCGCCAACCAAGTAGCCATTAGCCAAAGTCATCGCTCTCCATCCAGGGGAAGATGGACAAGTCCGCGTGGTAACTGTCAAGACAGTTAACACAGAGCTAGTACGTCCAATTACAAAGCTTTGTGTCTTTCCGCTAACATATGAAGAAGACGATCTTGTCGACGCAGCCGCCAACCCGGGGGAGAATGTTCAGTGAACAGGCCCAGCCGCGATAAAGTCGCCCCTGGGGGACTCCCAATTTCACGAGCCGCACCTGTCAACCGCTAGTTCACGCAAAAACTAACCGCCTGCACAAAGCTTAGCTTGACTGTTCACGCCAAGTCTCAACGGTGTGATTGGCTGATCGCTCCGCAGACATGCGCAATGAGCCTTCTTCCCCAAGTCGACGAGGAAGAAGACACATTATTATTATCATCTTTCGCTTCCACGCTTTCGTTGCAACAAGTCGCCATTAGTGTTACTTTACTTTCGCTTTTTGCTAACAAACCGCATTTCGCTTATTTAATAAGTTAATTTGCTTAAATTAATTGTTATTAACCCGCTTTAGTTTGTTACAGATAAATTGTGTTATTTGTAAAAATAATTATCCGCTTTTCCAGTGTCGGCAGTGTGCTCAACCACGTGTCAACCGGCTTCGCTTTATTAATCACGCAATGCTTTATTTATCCGCTTTTATTTAAACAATCTGCTAACATATTAAATAAATATTAAGTGTAATTTGTGTAAATAAATTTATAGGGTTCATTTTAATAATAATTATGAGAGAAATTTTATAACAATGTAAAAAAAATCGTCACGATTTTCGGTTACACGCCATGTTGTTTTTTTTTTTATTAAAGTTCAATATAGCGACGTAAAAAATAAATCTAGTAAACATTATTAATTCTAAAAACAATTAAAAAAATATAAGGACGTCCACGTAAAATTTTTTTGAAACGTTTTTTTTTTTTTTTTCAAAGTAACAACAAAAAATGATTTTCAGAAAGAATGAGAAGGTTTAATTTAAGAGTTTTTTCGATGTACACCTACTTATATTATCGTATGACTGCAATATAGTTGTGACAGAGGCTTTTGAAGATCACAAAATTACTTGACCTTGACATATTGGGAGTAAAGCACTATCTCAACCGCTTCGCGTTATGAGGCGTGCAATAAAATGGGTTTTTTTTATTTAATCAAATTTATTATTATTGAAAAGATCTTGGCCCCAATTTATGCCTTTTTAAAATTCTATGTGGTTTTCATTGATACACAGTAAAAAAATTTCCGTCAAATTTAACACAAATATTTGTGTTACTGACTGTTTTTATACAAACTAATGTTAATTCAACATTTTAGTGTATTAAATCAACACATGAGAATGTCAAATTCTATATACTAGAGTATAATATTCTACACAAAAATTTTTACACTATACACAATGACGAAAAATTTTTTACCGTGTAGTTAATTTTTTATGATAACTTTGCGAAGTTGTTGTAAGTAGATTCAAATTTCACGCTAGATAAATTTTGTACGTTTATTTATTTTATGTACAAAATTAAAAATGTTTTATCAAATTGAATACAAAAATTTGTTTTGATGATTTTTTTTACAAACTTAATGTTAATTCATCACAACTTGTATGTAACGCTGAAGTAACATAGCTCTGTATTAAAGATAAGACAGCTTTGTATTAAAGTAACATTTAAAAAATGTTATTTAAGTACCGAATATTATTTTAGTGTCTTGAAAACGCAAAGGACTATGTTGAATCAACACACTAAAATGTTAAATAATCTACAGAAAGTCTTTAACACTTTATACAATGAAAATTTTTTTTCTTACTACGCCGGTCGAAAGTACGTGGTTTCCGCTGCGATTTCACGGCAGAAAGTCTAACTTCTGTACCGCGCTGGGATTACTCGTGCACCATCTATAACAGCAGACCGAAAGAAAATAGTAACGTGACAAAAGAGTTTTTATGTACTGTGATCATTCGACGCAGTCACTTTTGTGCTTAAATATAACTTTAAGTATGATTCTTTCTAAGGTCTCAATATTTTTATTCTAGAAAATATTTTGTGTGAATATATTATTTAGATTAAATTGAATTGATATCCGTGAAAAATTCATGTAATGTATTATAAATATAAAAATATGTAAAAACTGTTTCATTGATGATAAGTGTGTAATTTTAAACAAATAATTATTTAATTGTTTTTAAATGAATGAAAAAGTATATAATCTTTGAAAAAAATCTGAAAAATTAGACAAAAAAATTTTGTGATTTGTGTTTGTCAAATTTAATTTTTTTGACAGAATTATTTTCGGCGTTAAAGGGGTTAACTTCCTTAATAAATTATATTCAATAAACAGTTTTGTAGTTTATTTTACCCCTCATTACATATAAAATTTAGAAATGCTTACTATCCGTCCGAATTTGATGATATGTAGAAAATTTTGAGGTACCCACTTTGCCCCTTCCCCCCTACAAGTCAATTTAGTTAGATTGTTACTATTTTAAAAGAGTTCTAAATAGTTATTTGACACTGTTAGTTTTTTCCGTCAACATTTATCCGTGAAATAATTAGTAATTGATCCTGTTACCAAAATATTATTTTTTTAATTTATTCTAAAAGTACCCGAACTATTATTTACCTGTTGTGATTAAAAATATCGAAAAATTATTAAGCAAAAATTTTTTTTATTTATAAATTGTAATTCTTGGCAGTTACTTAGTGTTTGCAGGTAACTAGAAGTAATTAATTCAATTTTGTTTGAGAAATCAAGACATCAACTATAGAATTTCTGGGTGATACAAAAAGAGAGTGTAGAAGGTTCAATATCGATATAAAAGAACAGTACTTGGCAAAATGCATCAGAAAACTTAAGCGAATAGAGTCCTTTGATACATGAAATGAAACTGTATCCTGATATGACACCTATGTGCATTTGTCTTTGATGTAGGAATCAAAAATGGAAATTAGATCGCTTTGTCACTTATGCACATTGTTATTTCGTACTTATGCAAAGTTGTCAAATAAGAATTGCTGGGAATTCCAGAATAGTTTAAATTCCAATTTCAATGAGAGCTTTTGAATGTAAAATTATTGTGCGTGGACAAGCGTGACATTTTTTGCACCCAAAAAGAGTTCAGATCTAATTAACCTTTTTTGATACTAAAAATTTTTTATTTTCATCGATTGTTTATTTTCAATTTTACGATAATCAAAAAATTAACTTGATGTAAGAAAAAAATCCTTGAATCAAGAATAATATTTTGTAGAGTTTGATCGTCTTGAATCACATGGAAAAATTCTTGAACCAAGAAATTGCTGTTGATTCAAGTAAACTTCACTTGATTTAGGATTTCTTCTACTTGATTCAAGATCATTAAACCTTTCAAAATGACGTTCTTAGTTAAAGAATTTGGCTTTTGAATCAAGTCAATTTTTGTAAGTTTAATTGTAGATTTATAGTTCATAAACATTACATCAAAATCAGAAGAAATTTTTTATATTGCTGGGAAGTTATATAATCTTTCACAAAATTATTTTAAGTGAAAAAAAACTTCTTTCTTTGTCTTAAATGAGATTATAAAAAAAAATGTTAAAAAAAAATTTTTTTCGTAACCACACATACCATTTTATGATGAATAAAAAAAGTTAATGAAGCAATTGTTGAAAACTTATCATTTCGTTACCATAATAAACGTGGTAAGGTTAATTTTTTTTTAATATGATAAAG
Source organism: Cotesia glomerata (assembly GCF_020080835.1). Taxonomy (NCBI): domain Eukaryota; kingdom Metazoa; phylum Arthropoda; class Insecta; order Hymenoptera; family Braconidae; genus Cotesia; species Cotesia glomerata. The sequence continues at coordinate 10,133,005 of NC_058166.1, read as the reverse complement.
GATCGAATTTTTAGTATATGCTTCACCTTCATAGTTATCATGAATCCGATCACTGTCCCATAGCCAGGTTATAAATAATCAATGTTATTTTTTCAGCAATTTTCTTAACATACTGCAAAATAAACAAAAGTTAAATAAAAAATCATTTTGCCCAAAATCCTTTGTTCTAACGTAATATATATTACGTAATATATATATTATGAAGCATATATGCTTCATGAATTTTTACAGAACTATTTTTTCATAAAAACATTTTTTTCTACATATTTTATATTTAAAATATGACCCTACACTTTTCAGCGTAGACAGAAATTTTTTTATGTAACTTCGGTGCGCTCTATTCTTTAATCATCTAGGATGAAAAAATTTTTGGTGTTATAATTATTGGAAATTTTATGTTCTACAAATTTCGATGAAATTTTCTGTGAATATAATTTATTTTGAGTTATTTCAGAAAAACAATGAAAACTTCTCTGAGCATAAAAAAGAATCAGTAAATTTTGCCCGAAAAGTAATTTCCGATAGACTGGCGACCTTTTGAGAACAGACCAAGCCTTTGTAGTTTCTAAAATTTGTCATTGGTTTCAGTTAGAATCATTACAAATATACATTGTTCTTTCATTGAAGTTATGTTGTTCGACATTTTGACAGGAATTTCTTTACTTATTTCGTAAATAAAAAAATTAAAAAAAAAAAAAAAAAACTGGAAATATTGTATAAAAATGTGCAGTTAACTCGTGAAACGAAATTAAAACGAAACACCACAGACTATCAATGAGCATAGTGTTGACACTTCTAATATAGATTCAAATGAAATAGTCTTAAAAGTGAGTTGGGAAGCGCATTTGCTTAGAGCCTCTGTAAATACCTGGTGCAGCATAGATAAACATCTGTACATTCAAACAGGCAGTAGTCACAAAATAGTGGAAACAATCAACGAACTAAAACAATCCTACTGAAAATTAATCCTTAACTTATCTATTGTAATTTAAACAGGCACACAACAGACTGGTTGCTGATCTTGACGATAACAATCTGGTAGTTCTGGAAACCCAGAGCTTCACCACGGAAGTGAGTACCGCACTGGAAAAGCTAAAACATGCAGATGTTAGAATAATACTCGGAAACTTTAATGAAGTTTGGGCCAGGAGGATATTTTGCGAAGCTCAGAAGTACGTTTGTAAATAATATTAATAATTTAATAGTATTAATGTTTTATTTTGTCATTTATAAGTTGTATTATAAACATGTTGTTATTTATATGTTGCTGTGATATTATTTATACTTTAACAAAAGCTTTGCACGCTGTATTTCATTGTCAATTATTATTATTAATGTTTTGTTTAGATTTCACATGTTCGGGAGGAAATATCAGTGGATTATAATGGGCACTTTTGCTGAAGAATGGTGGTTGAAGCCCGACGGTGGTTGTGCACCATCAGAGCTCGTTGAAGCACTACATGGCGCTATTCTCACTGATTTATTGCCATTGTCAACAGACCGACAAATCACTGTTTCGGGAATTGTAAGTTTTCGTATATTATTTTATGTATTGAGAGCGGGATAAAAATTTTTTTTCGAGATTTTTTTTGTTTCCCATCCCCAAGAGAAATTCTGATCTTTAGAATACCCTCAAAGTCTTTGAAAGGTTAGAAAATAGTCGAATTCATAGTTTTTGCATCTTCTCACACTGGAAATTTTTTAATGGCTTTTTATCATTTTCTCCTAACTATAAGTAATATATACTAAAGACTCCAGCTCATTTCAAGGAGAACTCGCCATTCAGGATACCCTAAAAGCCCTTTAAAGATTAAAAAATGGTATAATCATAGTTTTTGTATTGTTTTTTTAAGCAAAAAATATCTTCTGACTGTTTATCATTTTTTTCATACTTACAAAAAAGTACTCGGAAAATTAAGGCTCATCAAAAAAAAATTCGATATTTTAAGTTCCTTTCAAGGTTTTTTAAAGATTTAAAAGTGGTAAATTTCATTATTTTTGCATTTTCCCTTACGCTGGAAATTTTTTTTCGACTTTTTATCATTTTTTCCTTGCTATAAGTAATGTGTACTAACAACTTAAACCCATTTTAAGAAGGGCTTTGCCCTTTAGAATGCTATCAAAGCTCTTGAATAATTAAAAAATGGTAAAATTCATAGAATTTCAATTTTCTCTTACGGTGGAAATTTTATTTTTCCACTCTTTATCATTTTAAAAGATGTATACGAAAGATGAAGGCCCATATTTTGAGAAAAATTTGATGCTCTAAGATGCCCTTAAAGCCTTTTTAGCGTTAGCTCTTTTGCCGGGAACTTTTCTTCAAGTTTTTATCACGTTTTTTATACACTAAAAAATATGTTTGGAAGATCCATACCCATACCAAGAAAGACTGCCCATTAGGATGTCTTCAAAGCCATTTTAAGATGGAAAAATAACAACATTGAACATATTTCTTTCATTTTACCGAAAAAATGTGATAGCCAGTTTTTATTTTTAAAGCTCATTGAATTCAAACAGCTTGTAAATGACAAAATGAATTGAAAGAGGTAAATTAATCAACCAATTTAAGTTTTGCCGGAAAACAATCAATACTTCATAATCAAGTGTGCATAATAAAGTAATCCTGTTGAGTATACAGCATTTATCCGTGAAAATCAATGCCAAGAAAATGTTCTCGATCAAGAGTAAACAAAAGATACCCTAACGACTATCCGAATACCAATAGCGTGATGTCGAAACACATACCCCATACCACATACCTATATTTATATGAGTGTGTATATGTGTTATTTCTTGTATATAAATTTATAGGGATATATGAATACGACTTGATATAACTCGGCGAATTGCCAAAGCGAAACATATGGCAGGTACCGACTGGCACACATTTAGATTCTGTTTGCATAATCCTTTTTGATAAAATAAAACTCATATATATTTTGTTCTCTTCAGTTCTATTCTAGTTTTTACTCATTTTTTCACGGAGATATCCCCATTACTTTTTTTTAATTGTCTATATTCGCCTGCTGATATATCTGGAAGCGCAAATGAGTCTCTCGTCACATCACAGAAGGGAGAAAATATTTTTCATGAAAATATATCTATAAACAAATAAATAAAAGAATTTGCTTTTAATTATCGTCAATTCATTTCTACTAGTTCCAAGCCAGTCTTTCACTTTGAGTGAGCTGCAAATTTTTTTACGGGTGGAAGATAATTAATCTTTTGTGATTTTTTCTCGTTCGAGTGTTTTTAAATATCGATTTGAAAATAGTTTTACGTGCTTTTGCCGGAGGTATAAACAGTTTTTAATTAAAAAGTTATACGCACATAGAATTTGAAAAAAATTAATTTTTTTAGATTTCATTTTTTGCAATGTACATATATTCAAGTGTACACAAAGGTAATTTGATGTCAATCGAACAAGTATTCTCAAATTTATGCGGATATTTGTAAAACCGTCTCGAAGCGTGTTGCACAATAATGGAGCTGAGATTGAAAAACTTTAAACGCTTTTTTCTCAAATAAAAACAGTCTTTTAAAAATCAGTGAGCAAGATTTATCAAACAACAGCTGATAAGATCAGTCTATAATTTTGTCACAATTTCCTCAACTGTATATTAATCGATGATTTTTTTTTCATGCCGCTATTATGTTCAAGATAGATGTTTTCATAATTCTTTTAATTCATCACTAGATAACATCTTATACTAACCAAATTTTTTTTTACTTTTGAATTTCGATGATTCGAAGGAATCATGGAGATCGTCTACAGGAGTTCAAAAAATCATTATTTGTAAAAAAAAAAAAGAACTTGTTAATAAAATTAAAAGCCCCTCCTATAGGTATATCAATTTTCATGGCAATCAATTGAAAAGCCTCTTCAGAAAAAAATGATCGAAAAATCGTTTCTTTCGGCCTTTTAAGAGGCATGATATTTTCTCTTTAAAAAGTATTTTTCGAAGTTAAGACTTTTAAATTGAATAAAAAATGACTAAAAAGGTTTAAATGTCTTATATAAATGAAACTTTCAGACCCCAGACGAGTATCAAGTGGAATACGACTCCCGTCGAGGTAACGAATACTCGAGATTCCATGGTTATACATATGATGGCATCTGGGCAGTGGCTCTGGCGATCCAACATGTAGCACGTAGAATCCGGCACTTTAGAAGAAATCAAACGGTTGCTGACTTCAAGTACCGAGATCCACTTTGGGAAAAGCTCTTTCTCGAAGCTCTGAGGAACACTAGCTTCGAAGGAGTTACTGTGAGTAAAATACACCAACGTAGTTGACTACTAGTAGCTCCCATAGAGTTTGAAGAGTGGAGAAAAGTGTAATAGACTATATAGACTCTCTCATATATATTCACTCACGAATTCTATTAAAGCTCAAGTAACCATCGCCATTTAGGTTTCTATACTTAAACTTTCTTCATATAATCTTCTGGCAACCTATCCAGTATCCTATGGCTCTTTTATTCTTGTTATCAACCACTTTCACACATACATCCACTCACTGACATTAACACACACTCGCTTTTATTCATGCACGGAAAATGACTATAATTCAACCTTTTTTCGACGTGTTTTCTCATTCAAGACGAGGGAGCTATTTTCACGTTTCACCCTTGTTACTTTCGCAATTTGTTCATTTTTAACATTGCCATAGGACAATTCCCAACGTGAATCTCATTCTGTTATAATTTTTTACATAAATTAAATCATAAGTTATAACGCCGGAGGAAATAACTTTTTTGAATTATACTCGGCTTATTTTACAATTAGTCTTTTTGGATTAAACTTTTCATTAATATTTCTTCTTACCTAGGAAAAAAAAATTTTAGTATTAAATTTTACATGTTTACTTAAATTGAAGCGATCTATTCATATTTTATCAAAGAATTTTAAATTGCGTACGGTCTTACACTTACAGTGCCATGCCAAATTACAACTTGTGTTCGAAACGATAGCGGACAACCGAGAGCACCAGTTTTAACATTAAAATGGTTATAATAAATGAGCAGCAAAGATTTTCACTAGTCCACATGAAAATAAAGTTAAAAAAAATTATTAAGTCAATTGATCGAAATTTTTTGTACGATACAATACATTAAAAATGTAGTTATGTATATGTAGAGTGTTTACATAAGAGGTTATAATTGTGAAAAAAAATATTTACAACACAATCCTCATCCATATATCAAAGTACCACCAGGATAATGCCCATAAAAAGACGATTTTACTTTTATATTTATAAAAATAAGTCTCGAGTCTCGAGTATAAAAAGCACAATGTAACTCACAATTCAAGATCTTAAAAAGCCACAATTGATTTTTCTCGCATTGTTACTGGCCAGCAGGTATACTATTTATTCTATTGTGAGTACACCAGGGGCTTTTTAAATAAAAACACTTTAAAGCTATTATTTTTCAAAACATATATGTGTAATGTATATATATATATATATATATATATATATAATATATATATATATATATATATATATATATATATATATATATATATATATATATATATATATATATATATATATATATATGTTTTTTGTATAAATAAATGATACGTCCCCATAAATAAATCTCAAGTTCGTCTATTATTGCCTTTATAAATATTCAAAAAAATTTAGTCGATGGTCAATCTGTCACTTACACACAAATCGATACTAGCTGCATAATAAAACTCTCGATCAATATGAAATGTATACTGGAAGGAAAATGTAGCGGAAAATTTACAAAAAAATTCGGTTTGAAGTACTAGACAGTAAATTGTGGTATATAATTATATCGTAGTTGAAGTAAAACTTCTTTTTTCACGTTATATTATGCGATATTTTTCATGTAGTATTTGTTACTGTTTCCGAACTTACGAATAATGTTTAGAATTTTTTCTTTAAAATTGTTCTATATTTTATAACCTTTAAGAAAAAAAAATATTTTTGTTACTACACAATTTTTAAAATATTATTCGTTTCTATTTTTGTGCTTACGGCATTAATTATTTGTACAATTGACTAAAACGTATAGTAAATTCAGTGGAGAAAAGAGCATTAGCGTCAACCTAAACTTTTTTACCAGTGTCTTCTATAATTTTATTTCAGTACGGAAAAAAGCGACGACTTTGCAAAAAATAAATTATAAATATTTTAAATATATATACGTGGCCGTCAAACTCAACTATTGTTGACATTATTTAAATCATTATTAGATTACAGGGTTTTCAAATTTATAGTCTCGAAACTAACAGGTTTGCTACATTCTATATAAAAAAAAAATACATTACATCAAATCAAACGATGATAATGAAAAATGCACTAATCAATTAAAAGCGGTATTAAAAATAAAAATGTATGGGAATAAAAAAAAAAAGTTAGATTAATAAATTTTTTTTTCGTAATATTTTCAATTCGACAGATACTTTGAACGTTACTCAGATAAAAAAAATCTTGACTCTAAACACGTGACATATTTTATTTCAATCATTCAATTTTTTGAAAAAGCTTTTTTTATTATCTCAGCACCTACTCAATAAAATCCCAATACAATCAACAAAAAATAGAAACCTTATTTACTTTATTTAAAATAATTCCAGGGTCCCGTTCGGTTTTACGACAACGAGAGGAAGGCCTACATCCTGTTGAAGCAATTTCAGAGTAAGCATCCCCTAAATAAAGTAAATATAAGCAGCAGAGTCCAAATAAATAGTAACATAAAAACGTATGATCCAATAAAAAGTATCCAAGTCTGGCGGTGATAAAATTTTGCCCGAAGACAAAAAAGATGTAATCAATTGAGATGAAAAGATTCTCAAGAGGGAACACGTCAATTTCAGGTGGCAGCGAGGTTAAAGTAGGCGAGTACGATGGTGTCACTGATACCCTGGATCTACATCGAGGTCAGCCAATGGTCTGGCGTGGTCGATCGCCCCCAAAGGACCGAACCGTCCACGTCATCGAGCACTCAACTGTCAACATCACTATTTACGTGACGATTGCTTCCGTAGCCAGTGTAGGTATTTTGCTGGCTGTGGTGTTTCTCGCCATCAACATCAGATACAGGAATCAAAGGTACTTGGGATACATTCCTATTTACTGCTTTGCGCAGTGCATGGATGAGGGCTTGCTATGTATGGAGGAATGTGGTTGCGAATGGGGGTGAGCTAGATCTGTTGATAGGTGATGGTTGATGATAACTTGATAAGGATCCTGTTGGCAGCACTGGTATTGCTATTGGTAGTGCAGCTGGTGGGAGTGAAAATGGTGATAGTGTGATTGATAGCAATGTGTGTATTTGTCCATGTTATGCCACTTACTTTACCCTCGGTCCTTGAAGTACACATTCAATCAGACCATTCATATATGCACGCATTATATTTATTGATCTTTACTTGTTTGCTTTAATACCGAGGTTTATGCAGGCTGTATGCTAAGTTTGGTTATAGCAATAAATTTCATTAATTATACGGTGTTTATTCTGGAGAAGGACGTATCGACTTTTGATACCAATGATTTAAGAACGTTTCGGAGGGTTTGAAATTTGTAACTATCTAGTTCTTGAAGTTCAAGTTTGACGCTTTCATTAGGATTTTTGATTACATTCTAATTACCAATGTCATTTTATTTCTTAAAAATAATTTAGATAATAAATAAATTAAAAAATATTTAAAATAAAACAAATAATATTCAAATCTATATTAAATATAAATAAAAAAATATATGTTCTCAATAGCTAACTTTTGTCTGATTTCTGTATAAATTTTAACTATAAGTTAAATACATTAAAAATACAGATAATAAAAATTAGGAAAAAGTTAAAGTTCTATCGCGTTGCGGTCAAGTGACTAGTAAATCTTAATTCAAGTCAAACGGATGGACATTCCATCTTCAATATTGGTCGAGAGACATATTTTCTCTTTACATAATTTACTAGTCACTTGACCGCAAGGCGATAGAACTTTAATTTATATATAAAATTCGGTTGATAAAAATAATAATTAAATTAGGAAAAAGGTTGACCCTGAAGGCCATCCCCGCAACTTCCCGCTACTTTTATAATTAAGCGCTCAAAATTGCACTTATTAAGTTTTTGAGCTCTTCAAGCTCAAAATTATAATTTTTGTGTAATTTTGTGTTTTACGAGCTCAAAAGTCTGATAGAAGTTTAATAAAACACTATTTTTTGAATTTTCAAACCGCAATAACTTTTGAATAAATAAACCGATTTTCACGCGGTTGGCGGCATTCAACGCAGTTTTTCAAATTCTATGACATACTTTTAAACACAAATTTATCAGACCGGAAATTTCGGTGTAATTCGAAAAAAACACTTTTTTCGATTTTTTTCGTCAACGATAATTCACGAACGAATCAACCGATTTTGACCGGCTTGGTAGCAATCGACGTGGTTTTTCGATGTTGAGCTAATTCGTTTTTGGAATTGATCGATCAAGCTGTTTAAAAGTTATTAAAAAAAAAAACCACATTTGAAAAAATTTTTTTTTGTAGTTTTTTTGAGATTTCTCATAATCTACCAGTCCGAATCAGTCCAAATGATATTCAAAACCCGTGAAAAAATATTCTGATCAGGCTTGATATGAGCTGAGAAGGCCATATAAAAATTTTTGATATATTCATATCTAGCCTGATATGATCTGATATGTCCATATTTAATTTTTGATATGTCCTGATATGGCCTGATATGAAAATTGGCCATATCAGGCCTGATCAAGCCTTATCAATTTGATATGTCTATATCAGACTTGATATAGCTTGATATGCTCATATATAATTTTACATTATTTCTTAATAGGTCCTGATATGGCCTGATATAACCTTATAAAGTTATATATACTTTGATAAACGAAAAAAAAATCCCTGATCAGGGTTGATATAACTTGATATGGATTCATATAATCTGATATACTCATACCCTTATCAGCACATCAGTAGTCTTATATAATCACATAAAGGCATACCCGAGTAAAAAAAACTATATAGCATTATATATGATTCATATATAATTATATAGAGGAATATGTAATTCATTTATAATTATATAGATGTATATATAATTCATATACAATTATATATGAATCATATAGAATTCTATATAATTTTTTTTACTCCAGTGGGTATTTTGTGATTACCATAAAAGATTCTCTTTTTCTATCTAAGAGTCTGTTACTCCAATGATTAACAATCTTTTGATATATAGTATTTTGCGGATGAAATAATAGAAACTTAAAAAAAAATTTAATTTCACAAAAATTATTAGTTTTGTCAAGTTCAAAAATTGTTAGCCTGGCCCTCCCGCAATATATAGTTCCATATACTAAACAAATAATTCTATCAAAATTTAAGCTTTCAATTCTGATTTTACTTCGATTATTTTTTTAATTTAAAAGAAATTATAAATTCTAAAGCAACGAAGTACTATAACAATATATCGTAGAATCATTTTTGCGATTTCATGTATACATAGATAATTTGATAAATCTACATATAGATACCATTATGATATATAAATATTGATAATTAATAATTAATAAATTAGATAAAAAATTTTGTTCACTACGAACCGATCATGTATACGATTTGCATTACTTGTAGTTATAACAAACTCTGTTCTTCAAGTAAGTCTCTTAGGTAAACAGGTAGTGAATTAGTCTTTCACGCGTCAGGTCAACGGTTCGATTCCCACTCGCGCTGACTTTTTTTTTTTCTATGGAACTAATTATTTATAATTATACCTAATTCTATTTAATTATATATGGCCATTTTTCATATATAATTATATAATATAATAATATATATTTTTTTTTATCTGGGCGGCTATACAGGGTGTCCCAAAAGTCACGGACGCCATTGTAGCATCTGATGAAAAAAATAATTCTGAGACGAAAAGTCCTTAGCCATTTTTCAATTAACCGTATAGATAATTAATTATTAATTAAAAATAACGTCTCTTTATTTGTTAGAGAGAGAGCGCCAGTGTCCAGTAAAGTATGTGCCAAACAAAGACACAACTAACTGTATGACTAACTGGTTTCTATAGCTAACGTAGTCACACATATTTACTTACACATTCACACGTGCAAGCGTCTTCGTTGGAACGCACTTGACTTGACACTAGTGCTCTCTCTCTAACGCATAAAAGGACGTTATTTTAATTAATAATTAATTATCTATGCGTCTGATTAAAAAATGGCTAAGGACTTTTCGTCTCAGAATAATTTTGTTTATCAGATGCTACAATGGCGTCCGTTACTTCTGGGACACTCTGTATAGTCTGATATACTTATATCAAGGCATACATAGTCTGATATGGCCAATTTCCATATCAGGCCTGATATGGACGGTTTATATCAGGCCTGATATAGTCTGATCAGAAAAATTTTTCACGGGAATCTAAGTTCAGTCAAACCCTTTCGAATGGCACCAACCGCGATTAAATCGGTCAAGCCGTTCAAAAGTTATGAGATGTTTGCATACATCCACACACACGCACACACACACACACACACACACACACACACACACACGCGCGCGCGCGCGCGCACGCACGCACATACAGACATACAGACACCATCGCGGGGATAGTCAGGGAAGCTTCCTGAGACCTTAAAACGTCGAGATCCGATGAATACTCGATTTTTGCAAAACGGGATGAAAACAATAACTTCCCGATTTTTGAAAATCTTCGATTTTCTTAGCGGGAAGTTCAAAATTTTCAATTCACGTGTATAAAAATATAGAAGAAATATATTAGCAGCCACATAAAAATATAACGATGACACAATATATTGAACAAATAATATATAGTATGATATAAATATTCATTTCACACTTTATAATAGTTCGAAAATGTTGTTTAAATTATACTTAAATATAAACAAAATATTAAAATAAAGATTTTATGATTAAAATATAAAAAATATATCTAAAAATTAAATATTAAAAATATATTTGTTAATGTATATTATTTTTTAAAAATATTTTTTATATAAAATTTATTTAATGAGTGTTATTTGAAAAAATCATAATCATATAGGCTCAAAGAATCCCTTGATTCCTATGTCCAGTAGAAATATTTTTTTATTGGATAGTATCAGAGCAATATCACAAAAAAGAAATATCTCTAAAGGCCAACCCTGTTGGCATCATGATCCTTAAAATAAACCTTAAAAACTTATCTTTCCCTCCACCGTAATAATTAATGACTATAATTACGACCGTAAACTAACATGCAATATATGAACCTAAAAACAATAATTAAAAGCTGAAGTTGAACAAATCAAATTAAAGCTAAATCTTAAAAATAATCTGCAAATAAAAAAATTTGAGTTATTTTATTTACCGAATCTCTTTCTTTTGGTAGCTGGATGAACTGTATCTATAACCTGTATCTTCCTCTTCTCCTGGATTTTCTTATCCGGGCAGGTCTTCAGTTTTTCGAGAACATCCTTTAATTTTTCTTCTGTTGGGTCCAAATTGGGAGTAGTTTTTTCATGCTTCTTCGTCCCTTGATAGTTGGCGCGAGTTTTATCAATTGCATCCGTCTCCAAAAACTTTCCTTTACTGACATTTCGAAATTTCATCATGGCAATAGGGTGAGTGTTACGTGGAAGTACACTGAAATTATATTTTTGCGACTTTTGATCCATCTTCCCCAGTTGGTCCATAATCTCTTGCTTTTTTACTTCGTCCTCGGACTTCTTTTTCTTTTCTTCGGATTTTTCTTGCGTTTTTTTCCTCTTCCCTGTAATCCTCACTTCTGACCTCATCTTTTTTCTCCTCGAACAATCCTCGACGTAGGGGCTTGTTGAATTTCCGATAATCTGCCGGAAAATTCCTCAAAATTGTTTTCCCTGGAGTTGGAGATTTCCTTGTAAGATCAATTTCATTGTCTTTTCCAATAATTAACTCCATAATCTTGTCGTTGTATGCTTCAACGTTGAATTTTTCCGTGCTCTCAAAAATTATAGGTTAGGAAACAAAAAAGATTTAGTTGAGCACACGTGGTTCACTTCACGACTTCTCAACTAGCTCTGACTGGATTGAAATCCCAAAGTATATGAGCCCACAAAGACTGCAGTGCAGCGTCACCACATGCTATAGAACTATACTTAAATTTACTATAAGATGTCGCCACGTGGTATCTGAACGTAACCTATGATTGTAATAGTATGCTTAATCTTTTGGTTATATTCTATCCTACAAAAAACAGTTTCACTGTAAACCGTCGAGTCGAGTACACGTTCAACTATTGTTACAAACTATAATGATTTGATTTTTACAAAAAACTATTAAATCAAAAAAAAAAAAACCAAGTACAAAAAATTTTTTAGATTAAAAAAGCGCCAAAGACAGTAAATATTAAGGAAAAAAATTTAATGTACTTGGTGTGCATTATAATTCACACTACTAATATCAATTTGAAAAACTGTGGGTAATCAAAGTATTCGAATGATGCACACCAAGTACATTAAATTTTTCTCCTTAATATTTACTGTCTTTGGCGCTTTTTTAGTCTAAAAAATTTTTTGTACTTGGTTTTTTTTTTTTTTGATTTAATAGTTTTTTGTAAAAATCAAATCATTATAGTTTGTAACAATAGTTGAACGTGTACTCGGCGCGACGGTTTACAGTGAAACTGTTTTTTGTAGGATATCTCTTTTTTTTGTCAAGAATATATTAAGTGACATAATCACATATTTTATCAAAATTTTTAAATTCCAAATATGTACCCCTTAAATAATTCAGATAATTTTTTATTCATGAATTTTTGTAATAATTTAGTAACAAACGAAATTATTACAATACTTTTACTTTGAATGACTAGCGTGACTGACCAATGTGATATCTTTGTATTGTTTTTGAATTTTTTAATAGCTTCTATTGATAATATAATTTGTATCGTAAGGTAAAGTACCCAGTACTTGAACACTCATAAAAATAGGACTAGTACTTGAACAGACTTTTAGAATTGTTGAAATACAAAATCCGTATATTTATCATAAATAATATGCGCATGTTATAATTATTCAATGATACAATAATTCATTTCTGTAAGTTTTTTCAACTATATATCAGAACAATTATATTTTAGTTAGCCGATAGATGCTATTTTTTTTCATGAAAAAGGTATACCTTAACCGTATACTAAACCGTAAACCGAACAATTAGTAAAAAAAACCGGTATATCATCATTTTAAGTAAAAAACATTGTACCACCTAATGAATAGTCTTTTCTAAAAAATATGTATTTTTTGCAAAGACATAAGCTATGATTTTTATATTAAATTTTAGCGTCTAACTATACCTCCAGATTTTCAAAGTGGTACCCAAAACTTGAACAAGCTGGGGCCGTATAATTTTAACAGCACTCTCATCTCTAATAGGTTTATAAACGAGTGATCAGCATTATGGTTTTTATTAATTACTGCAAATTTAATGAGTTTTATAGCTAAAAATTTGTGTAGTTGAAAATTATTGAACGTCTCGAATTGAGTTTTTTTTATTTATAATTGAAAATTTGCTTTGTCATTCATAAAAATGTAATTAAAAATTAAATACAAATATTTCTCATTTTTAAATGAACATATTATATATTGATAGTATTATTTTGAATATTAAACAAAACAAAATATGTTACAATTCTTTTGATATTTCCATATATATTTTATTAGCTCAACTACTGGGTCCTTTACCTTACATATAAACTATCACTACAGTTAAGATTTTTAAAATAGAGTGGTAATGGTTTTGCGGCTCTACCTACTGTCGTATGTCGAAATTCTAAACTAAATACCAACTACTTATGAGCGCTAAGTTTAGTATATTTAGTATACTAACTACTGATGGTAGAATAACAAGTTAATAAGTAGTGCCAACTTCGAAATAACAATATTCGCCCTAAATTTGTAAAATCTCTCATAGAATCGAAAACAGGCGCAAGCAAAAATTTTCAAACTTGAGATATATTAAATAATTGTTAAAACCCAATAATTTTTTGTAATATATGCATAATTCGTTAAAAGAAACTTATTAACAATGGTCTAAAGTGTTATTCTCTTAGCAATAATAGAAAAATATAGAGCTAAATATATGAGAAGGTTATGTTGACATATGATTAGAGAATAGAGACACAGTGTCTCTCGCCATATGTTGGACATGTACTCGGCGCGAGACACTGTCGTGTCTCCGGATTAATAATTATTAACAACCATCTTTAATATATCTGATAAATAAATAAAATTTCATATGAACAAACAAATATCCGATAACTAACGGCCGTAATTCTATTACGTGGCTTCAAAAAAAAATACAAAAAATTCGTAATCGTGTTTTTCATAAACATCATCTTTTAGACATAACCTACAAATCACATACATGTTCGGTTTTTCGTAGTTTTTGTATAAAAAATATTCCAAAATTCAAATAATTTAATATATATATTTTAAACAAAAAAATTAAAAATCTTCTACTTAAAATTATATTTATATTTTATATTTATATTTTCTTTTGATCATTTACCTTCTTTATATTAATCCAAACAACGAGCCTTTTATTTGATTAAAAACTTGACATTTAAAACAAATTACCGGAAATAAATAAAAATATTTTACTCCATCAATTAAAAATGAATATCAAATGACAGTTATCAATTACGACTTTAATTAAATCAGTAATTTAATACCGGATTATTTTTCTCAATCGTTAAATGTATATTTTCGCATTCATTGCATTCAATTTTTTCAAATAATTAACCAACGCGATTACTTTGATAAATATAAATATAAAATAATTATATTAACATGGAAAATTTTAATTAACAAAGTAACTTAATAACTCATCAATTTTTCACCGCAGCATTAATTACGCTGAAGTCAGGTGAAATAAAAATATTAATAATTGAGTTGATTATTCAAAAACTAAATAGAATTTTTTAGTAATATAAGTTCATGTATTTGATCCTCCACATGATCTATCTACAATCTAAATCTAGAATTATAAGCAACCGATGCGTCTAAATAATAGATATATTATATGTTATGTGTTAATCCGCTCAAATATCTAATGTTACAAGTTTACTCAACACGTAACACTGTTGACAAATGCTTTGTTACGTGATTCACGCTTTAGATACTCTTATCTTCGTAATAATAAACATAGACATAGACGTACTCTATATTGTTATTGATTACATCTTGTTCAGCACAGCATTATTTATTTAATCATTTCCATTGCGCCTAACCAAAGCTCAAGCTTATTAAACTAACCTGTATTACTGATTTATAGAGTAAAGCAAAAATAAAAAAAATTACTTACAAACACTGATACACAGGAAAAAATAACTTGGTTCAAGTGAATATTTTTCTTTAAAATTTTAGTTTTGTTTTAAAGTATTTAAATTTCTTAATTAAGAGAAACCTTGCCCTTGAATGAATAAATTATCTCTTAAATAGAGATAAAAAAAACTTTAATTGAAGAGTTTTATTCTTCGACCGAGTATTTTATTGTTTTCAATCGAAGTACATATATGTTTCATCCAAGTATTTTATTCTCTTTGTTTAAGGGCAATAAAATTGATTCAAGCTAATACCAACTTCGTTCAAAAATACGACATTTTGTCAATCAAGTTATTATTTTACTTGGTTCTAAAATACATCTATTCTAAATACATATTTATATCTATACATTGCTTAATTATTACTCATTAAATTTCCAGAATACTCATATCAAATTCTAATTATAAAATTATAGTATATTACACTACATGGGCAGAAAGTTTGAGATTCCTGCATTGAGACGAAGCCGAGGGCAACATGGCACGCAGTTCAGGGCTCTCAAACGTTCTGCCCGAGTGGTGTATATTATTTATTGCCATATCAACCGCGAAAGTTGGATTTTCGAGCACCATACAGAGGGTGCAAAGAAAACGATTTTTGGCAATCTATAGTTTATAGTTAATTTACCTTGCACTAGTATTAAAAAGTAACTTCTCTCTCTCTCTATCTGTCTCTACATTTCTGCACGACTACGCTAAAATACACTATAGATGAATCGAATTATCTTTCAATTTGATAAACGTTCGCTGGGTAAAGTAAAAATCGCAAAAAGAATTTTACCGACAGTTGAATCTTGTAAACACTTTCAACATATACGTACATTTAATCCGTTGCTATTTAATCTCTTGTGACATAATTCTTGTGCCTTTAAGTAAAATAAACAGTAATTAAACATTTTTTACTATTCTCTCAATCCAACTTCCGCAATGGATATGACAAATAATTTTGTTCGATACTTTATGCTCAAAAGTAGGGACCCTGACAAACTTGAAATGAAGGCACACGTTTGAGGCTATGAATACATTCTCATAAAGATCTCATATTATATCCGGATTCGCTACTTTGCCGTCGTATTTTAGAATCAGCGCGGCCGTGTAACAAAAGTCGCGCGGAACCCTATTTTCAACATTAAATAAAAATTATTGTTTTTCAAGCTAGTATTTCGGGAGTCGAGACTTTTTTTCAGAAATTTCCTCTTCTTTAAGGATCTTTTTCCCAATTTTTTATATCATCAATAGTTATTGAGTTATTTACGAAAAACTGAGATTTTTTATTTTGGTTATGTTTTTTGTTAATAACAAATTGAAATTTTCATCAAAAAAATAAAAAAGTAACAATATTATTTTCAGAATTTAATTTCGCATTGAACGAGTGATTGTTTATATTTTTATCACAATTTCTAAGATTTTTATTAACAAATTTTCAAAGCATTCTCACAAAAATTTCCGTTACTATGTAACATGATAATGGTTACCATTCTACATAGGAATAAGTTCTATTTTTTTCTCTCTGTGTAGATTTGCTTCATTATGCCAAGGCCTAATAGCCGAATGGCAAACATAAAAAATACAGACATAATTAAGGGTACATCATCCCGACTAGAAATTACTTTGGGATTACCCAGCGTATACACCTGGACCTGATTGGGTCCCGAAGAGGCACGCCCAATTAGGAAATCCCTATAAGGGCCTAATTAGCCCCCAATCGGGCAATCCCAACGTAAAAATAAAAATTTTTATTCAGTTTTTCCCGATAGGGCCCCGCGTAGGACCTAAATGGAAAATCCCAATGCAAAAATGAGTAGTTTCATTCAGTTTTTCCCAATAGGGCCCTGTGTGGGACCTAAATGGGAAATCCCAACGTAAAATTAAAAATTTTTATTCAGTTTCTCCCAATAGGGTCCTGTGTGGGACCTAAGAGGGATAACTCAACGGAAAAAAAAATACAATTTATAAATTTTCCCCAGTGGGAACTGTGTGGGATCTAAGAGGGATAACCCAACGAAAAATAATAATAAAATTGCTAAGTTTTCCCGAGTGGGATCGGTGTGGAACCGATAAGGGGGATTCCAAATTAAATCGGACAGTTTTAAGGAATTTTATTTTTGATTTTTTCAATTTTTTTTATATTTTTCGGTAAATTTTTTTTGTTTTTTATTTTTAAATTTTTTATTTAATTTATACAAAAATTGTATTTTCACGTCAGTAAAGTGGATAAATAAAAAAAAAAAAAAAAAAAAAAAAAACAATTTCTTAAAGCTTGAGCAAAACATGAATAATGTCTCAGTCAACCGGTAAAGTTCATGTATACGAGATAGGAACTTTCCTCATCACCACTCTTGCTTGGACCAGCGGTAACGTCAAGGACTGAGGACCCAAAAGACACAAGTTCGAGCCCAACTCACGACAAGGATTTTTTCGATCAACGATTTCATTTCAATTTAAATTAAATGAGGTCTAATATAATATGACTATCTGATCCTAAATTATTTTTTATATTTTCGAAAATCATAATATTTTTTCTTTCAAAATTTAGATTGGGTTCTGATGGGGATTTCCCCATTGGGACCTAAAAGGGATTGACCAATGAGGGCCGCATAGGACTTTGCGTGACATCCCCATGTGGGGTCCCTATTAGGAAACCCAACGCGGGCTCAATAGGTCCCCGACTAGAAATTACTTTGGGATTACCCAGCATATACATCTGGACCTGATTGGGTCCCGAAGAGGCACGTCCAATTAGGAAATCCCTATAAGGGCCTAATTAGCCCCCAATCGGGCAATCCCAACGTAAAAATAAAAATTTTTATTCAGTTTTTCCCGATAGGGCCCCGCGTAGGACCTAAATGGGAAATCCCAATGCAAAAATGAGTAGTTTCATTCAGTTTTTCCCAATAGGGCCCTGTGTGGGACCTAAATGGGAAATCCCAACGTAAAAAAAAATACAATTTCTAAATTTTCCCCAGTTGGATCTGTGTGGGATCTAAAAGTGATAACCAAACGAAAAATAATAATAAAATTGCTAAGTTTTTCCGAGTGGGATCGGTGTGGGACCGAAGAGGATTTTTCCAACGTAATGTAAATAAGGCATCGATGGGTTTTCCTAACTAGGCTCGTAGTAGGATCCAATTTGGATAACCCAACCTGAGAGTAGATGCATGAAGAAATAATCTTTAAATTTAGACAATCGTTTATTTATTTAAAAAATCAATCACCCAAAGGTCTGTGAGCTTATATTATTAGCATATATTTATTGTAAATTAATTAGAAATAAAAATAAAAATTAGCCGATAAGTATAAAAAAGAATTAGGAAAAAAAATCATCTAACATTGTTAAATAAAAACTACAAAATTTAGCTTCATCAAATTTTACATAACCTTATATTTTGAAAAATTTAATTTTACGAGATTAAAAATACATTGTAAAAAATCGGGATGGTTTCGGAGTAAATCTTAATCCAAATTAAAATTTAGTCCCATTACTCGGAGTTTTGAAGTAAAGTAATTAAACAATTCGCGTGTAGAGTGAATCCGAAGTTTTTTTAGCGGAGTTATTCTAGATTAATTTGGGATCAATTCCAGATTAAATTCAAGTACTCCACAGAAAAAAAAGATTCACTTGAGCCAAGAAAATATTTTTCTTCCTAATTATTTTCTTGAGCGAAAAAAAAAATTTTTTTTGGCACAAGAAATTTCACTTATTCCAATAAAATTAATTTTCTTGCTTATTAAAGAAATAAGTATCTTGATCCAAGAAAATTTATTTAAGTTAAGAAAATCTTATTGTTTTGAGAAGTAAATTTTCTTATATTGAGAAAATTTCTCTCTTGCTCCAAAAAATTAAATATCTTGATAGAAGTAAATTTTCATTAATATTTTTATTGATCAACATGTCAAATGGGAAGATCAAATAATATTGAATCATTTTTTTTTATTCAAAATGTATAATTGCACGCTAAAATAATACAAAATCGGTATCAAATATTTAAGAGAAAAATTTTCTCAAGGTGAGAAAATTTTTTTCTCAGCTGAAGTAGGTGGCGCTGCTTCCCTAAAGTATCTCAAAATCTTTTTGAGAATATGATTTTTAATTAATAAAATGAAAATTTTTTTTTAAAACATCAGACACGCTTTTACTTGGTGATTTCTTGATATTCTCCCCTTTACCACTCCTTAAATGCAGTATAAATGTGATAGAAACGATTAGAATAATGAAAATTGAATAAAAAAAAACAGAAATAAAAAAACTAGAAGCATCATTTAAAATTCATTAACTTCAAAATGCTCATTATTACTCCATATTGCGAGGCAATATATGCGATATTACTCTCTCTTTAATTAAACCATAATGGCCGTTGATGCCCGGTGAGCCGGAAAATAAACGATGATGTGCTTGCCAAAAAAACGATAATAAAAAAGTACACAAGTATAAAAAAATACACAATGGCCGATATAAAGTAAAAAAAAGTAAAAGTCTCTGATGAGTATTTTAAAATTTTAATATTGAAAATAAAAATGCCTTTCAGGTACATAAAGATGTCATCTCCACACCTGAACAACCTCATTATTGTGGGATGCATGCTGACTTACAGCAGCGTGATTTTCCTTGGTCTCGATTCAACATTATCAAGTGTTCAAGCCTTTCCCTACATATGTACAGCCCGAGCCTGGCTATTGATGGCCGGGTTTTCGCTTGCATTCGGCGCAATGTTTTCTAAAACATGGCGTGTTCATTCTATATTCACCGATGTCAAGCTGAATAAGAAAGTAAGTGCCTATTCGAAGGGTTCATTTCTCCTTTCTTCTTTTATTATTTTTTCTTTATTACTCATTCTTAATCAACTTATGTCATTTATAATTTAATTACACGACCTTTACTTTTTCCTGTACCTATCCCTTTGTTCCAATGACATTTTCATTTTATTTAAATATTCCATGAACTTTACTATAAAAATTCTTTGGTTTTCAACCATTTTAACGTAAACAAAGAAACCAGCGAAGCGACGCTGGAATTTTGAAGTTAATCTGTTGAATGTGTATATAAATTTAACAATTAATCTAAAGGTCATCAAAGATTATCAGCTTTTCATGGTTGTTGGCGTACTTCTAGTCATTGATCTAGCAATAATGACAACCTGGCAAGTTGCTGATCCATTTTACCGAGAAACTAAACAAATGGAGCCTTATGTAAGCTAATGTTACTCTTTATTATTTTATAATTAGCTTAGTTAATGATATTAATATCGGTTTATTTATTGATAGCCTCACCCATCGAGCGACGATATTGTTATGATTCCAGAGAACGAGTACTGCCAGAGTAATAGGATGACTATTTATCTCGGCTGTATTTACGCCTACAAAGGCCTATTGATGGTAAAATTATTATTAAAAATATTTTATTATCACGAAACAAAATACAAAAAAATTGGTAAATTGAAACGTGCATGCCTTAAACGCTCGGGTCACAAGTAAATTGATTAAAGTAAAGTTTAAATGTACGACAAGTTTGCACTAATTACCCTAACACTATTTTCAATTTTTTAATGATTTTATATCAAACGTTGATAGAAAATAGTTATTTTCGATACATATGCGCCAAGAGAAGGATTTTGACGGCTTGAAGTGATGTCACAAGTTTGAGGCTATGGGCGCATTCCCGAGTCAAAATTTAAAGCCGAAATAGAGCTTCCTAGTCCGGAATAGAACCCATTTAGAGTCCAGTAGTCCGAATAGCACCGACATTGGACCCACAGGTCCGACTTTTAATCGAGAGGTCCGATTTTGAGCCTCGAGGTCCTCTCTAAACTTCGAGAGTTCCGATTTTAAACCCCGAAGTCCGATACAGAATTGAAATCATTATTTTTACCATTTATTTATTTATCAGTGAACTTGTTAATCAATTTTTTTTTTATTTAGACAACATATACGAGAGAATTTTTTTAAGTTGTGTCGTAAAGGAGAAGCTAATCAATCGTAATTTATTTATTTATTAAGATTTGTACCCGTTAATTAATGAAAATTCGTATTTTCAAACTGACAGCTCTCAGACCCTAGTAGAAATAATCGAGTTTTCACTGGATATAAACCAGTAACTGGCCAGTGATATCGAGTAAAAACTTGAAATCGCGCCACCTACAACTAAGTCATAAACATTAGTTACACCGACAGTGTATCTTTACTAGTGTGTGTATGTTTGTTTATTTTTTTTGTTAACCTGTACGCATCATTATTGTAATTATTATTATTAAAAAACAGTATAAATCAATCAAAATTAGTGTTTATTAACGTGTAAATAATTTCCAGTATATATTTCAAAATGGATGCAGTGAAAAAAAATGACACAATATATAAATTGCGACTGTGGGCATTAAAAACAAATCTCCAACTCAAAATAATTATTTTCTTATTCTATTGTTAGATTTATTATTAGTCTATCAGTCTAATGATGTTATCTATTTTATAATGTACACATAAATGAAACTTTTTTATATCATATCGTTTATTAAACATTATTTTGAATTTATTTGACAATTTTAATAACGCCTAATAACCTCAGAATTCGAAACTGACAGTTTCACTAAAGCCGCCATAATGTTTTGTTAGATCTCTAGTAAAACTGGCCAGTTACTAGACAGAAACTTGATATTACACTGGCCAGTTACTGGTTTAAGTCTAGTAAAACTGGCCAGTTACTGGCTAAAAACTTGATTTCATTTCTACTAGGGGAGGTATATCAGCGAATAAATTCATTACTTATATTTTTCCAGAGACGTACATAAAATTTTTAGAAATTACATATGAAAATTCTTCATTGAAAAAAAAAAATTTATTTTCAAATTAATATTATTAATTTTAATAATATTAATAATTTTTTTATTTTTTAGTATAGGCGATCCAGTCCATAAACAAATTACTAATGAATATTATACAACACTCATGATCCTGCTGCGATAGTTGTATGCAAACCTTACAACGTTATACTTAAAAGTAAAGAGATTTTAGAAAATTTTTAAAATATTTTGTAAAATTCTTTAAAGCTTTTTAAAATGTTGAAAATTTAGTAATTATATAGAAGTGGGGCTCGCATGTTTTTTGAGGATAAAAAATCGAAAAATTAATATTTTTCGGATTTTTTTTTTCTTCAAATTGTTTATCTCCGCGGCGGATTTATGATAAAAATTTAACTTTAGCTCAAAATCATCCCTTAAGCTAAGGTAATTGCATTTGAAAAGTAAAAAATAAAAATTTTGACTTTTGATCAAGAATTTGATGGTCAAACACTAAAATTTCGTTGAATTTGAACTTTACATCTTGTTACGCATTAAAAACTAAACAATTAAAAAAAAAATTTCCAAAAATATTAATTTCGTTTTTTTTTTTTAAATTATTCCATTTTCGATTAAATTTAAGAAAAAAAAAAATCATTTGGTTGAAAACAATTTTTCATAGTGATTTCATGATTTGAAAAAACCTGAGTCCCACTTTTATATAATTACGGAAAATTTTTGAAAATTCTTTAAAGTATTTAAAAATTTTTTTAAATTCTTTAAAGCTCTTTAAAATTTAAGAAAATATTTTAAAATCTTATTTAAAATTTTTTACAGCTTTTTAAAATGTTTAAAAATTTTTGAAAATTCTTTAAACATTTTAAAAAGCCGAAAAGGTACATTTAGATTTTGTAAAAATTAATAAATACTTATTTCAATTTTTACGAAATATTTTTAACTTCCCGATTTTCGAAAATTTTCAATTTTCTTAGCGGGAAGTTAAAAAAAATTCTTTTGGATTTAATTAATTATAGTACGTAGCTTTACTAGTATAGTAGTAACGATGATTGACAACATTTCTAACTTGTCACCTATATTTCAATACAATCAATAATTCATATTCAAACAAAATTAATTCACGTACTATCGTTCGTAGTAGCGTAATCGGTTAAGCATCGGCTTCGCGTCTGTAGGGTCGTGCGTTCGAATCTTTGTTAGGGCGTATTTAATTTATTTTTTCTGGCTAGGTAGGCGAGTGTTTAAGTTTAGACTAACGTATGTTATATCTGGTAAATTTCTGAGTCCAAAATGCACTTTGAACTAAAAACTATAAAAGTTCTCTTCTATTAATTTTTTATTCAAAATATGTTTATAGTTAATAACAAAATGCTGGATCATAGCTCCCTGATTAAAAATACTCATTGAAAAGTATTGAAAAAGATGAGAATTGAATACTTTTGAACAAATCCTATTCCACAAGTTTTTTATCTGAACATTAAATTAATACTTTTCAATTATATTGAATCTAAAAATAATATAAGAATTTCTGAACACATAAAGAATTGAAAAAGATTCAAATGAATTGATATTTTTAATCTTTTTGAATCCTGTCCAATAACAAAAAAGTTCCGTATTTTCGGGTTACGAGTAGGATTGAAAAAGATTCAAATGAATTGACAGTTTTCAATCTTTCTGAATCCTTCTCAATACCAAAATAGTTCCACATTTCGGGTTATGAGTTGGATTAAAAAAGATTTAAATGAATTGACATTTTCAATATTTTTGAATCATCCTCAATAACAAAATAATGTCGAATTTCGGGTTACGTGTAGGATTAAAAAAGATTCAAATGAATTGACAGTTTTCAATCTTTTTGAATCCTTCTCAATACCAAAATAGTTCCGCATTTCTAATCATGCGTTGGATTAAAAAAAAGTTAAAATAAATTGAAAGTTTTCAATCTTTCTGAATCCTTCTCAATACCAAAATAGTTCCACATTTCGGGTTATGAGTTGGATTAAAAAAGATTTAAATGAATTGAGATTTCCAATATTTTTGAATCATCCTCAATAACAAAATAATGTCGAATTCCGGGTTACGTGTAGGCTTGAAAAAGATTCAAATGAATTAACAGTTTTCAATCTTTTTGAATCCTTCTCAATACCAAAATAGTTTCGCATTTCCGATCATGCGTTGTATTAAAAAAAATTAAAATAAATTGAAAGTTTTCAATATTTTTGAGTCCTCTTCAATACCAAAATAGTTTCATATTTTGGATCACGTGTAGGGTAAAAAAAAAATTAAAATTAATTGAAAGTTTTAAATTTTTTTGAATCTTTTTCAAAAACAAAATAGTTTTCTACTTCGGGTCACATGTATAATTAAAAAAAATTCAAATGAATTGATAGTTTTCAATGTTTCTGTATTTTTTATTAACTAAAGCCAAAATATCTATCTCCAATTCTTTAGAAAGTTTATCTCTTGAAATCAACTGAAGTTTTTTTTTCTTAGAAACCGTAAAACTCAAATTTTTTCACTGAGTGATCAATTAAAGATCACTAAGTGGTCTATTCTTGATTACTGAGGGATCTATTATTGATCATGAGCTGATCAATAGTGATTTACTAGGAAATTATTTATTGGTCATTGAGTATTCATGAATTGATCATTTAGTGATCATAAATTGATCGCTGAGTAATTTAATAAGGTGAAATATTATAAAGCTTTATTAAACATTAAAAGAAAAATTTTTTTTATAATATTAATATTGATCCGTTTTCTTATGATTAGAAGCTACTTAAAAATGATTTTTAATAATTTTTATCTCCTATTGTTTAAAAAATTGTTACAAAAAAATTAGGAAAACGGTTGACCCTGAAGGCCATCCCTGCAACTTCCCGCTAATTCCATACCTGGGCGCTTAAAATTGCATTTACGATGTTTTTGAGCTCTTCGAGCTCAAAAATACAATTTATATGTTGTTTTGAGCTCTCCAAGCTCAAAAAGATAACTTTTATGCTTTTGAGCTCTTCAAGCTCAAAAGTTTGATAGAAGGTTGATAAAACACTATTTTTTGAGTTTTCAAACCGCAATAACTTTTGAATGAATGCAGTTTTTTAAGCCTTAAGAAAAATCTTTAAGTTTGAATTGATCAAAGTAGAAATTTCGAAGTAATTCCGAAAAAATACTTTTTTGGGTTTTCTTTCCTGCACGATATCTCTCGAACAAATCAACCGATTTTGACTGGATTAGCGGCGATCAACGTGGTTTTTTAAGGTTAAGAGCTGATTAGTTTTTGGAGTTGATCGATAAAGCCGTTCGAAAGTTATTCCAAAAAAACCACTTTCGAAAAAATTTTTTTTTACAGTTTTTTTTAGATTTTTCGAAATCTATCGGTCCGAATCGGTCCAAATTGTATCCAAAATCTAAGTTTGGACAAGTTCTTTCGAATGACGCCAACCGCGATCGAATCGGTCGAGCCATTCGAAAGTTATGAGAGGTTTACATACTTACATACACACACACATACACACACACACACACACACACACACACACACACACACACACACACACACACACACACACACACATACAGACATAGTGACACCCTCGCGGGGATAGTCAGGGAAGCTTCCTGTGATCCTTGAACGTCGAGATCTGATGAAAACTCGATTTTTGTAAAACGGGGTAAAACCAATAACTTCCCGATTTTTTAAAATCTGAGATTTTCTTAGCGGGAAGTTAAAAATTCGTTGTTTGTGAGATAATTAAAAATTTTTTTTGATAAAATTATAATTTATAAACTAATGGAAATACGATGAAAATACAGAAGGCATACTAATTCTCTATTAGCTAAAGAATAAATTAAACCAAAAAGTTTAGTTGTTACTAATTTATTTATTAAATTTATAGAAATTGTTTATGAAAAATCCTCCGGAAAAAAATTTTTTTTGCTTTAATGATTAAAAATCTTATTAACTATTAAAAATATGACTACCTCATTCAAGCATCTTGTCATTTATTGTCCATTACTAAACATTTTTACCTTTTAAATTTCAATCTCATTCATAATTGTCACACTGATAGAAGGATTTGTTTATAGTTAAAAATATTTGTTAATATTTAACAAATCATTTATTAGAGACCACTTTTTAGTCCTTAACAAATATTTTTTAGTATTTAAAAAGATTTATTAATATTTAATAAATGAATATCAGATTTATTAAATACAAACGAATGATTTTAAATACTAAGAAATATTTGTTTAATACTAAAAAATGGTCTCTAATAAATGATTTGTTAACTATTAACAAATATTTTTTAATACAAATAAATCCTTCTATCAGTGCATTTATAAATTATCATAAAACTTTATAATTTTTCACCTTAATAAATTGTTAATAAAAAAACGAAAATTAACAATTTTTTAATTTTTCCAACGGAAATCTATTCTAAGACCTTTGAAAAATAGCTCCACGAAAGGAAAAAAATTCTCAGATTAATAGTTTAACAATTATCACACTTTCAATGTTAATGTCGTGCTACAAAAAATTGTTAATTAATTAATAGATAACTTATTAAAAAATCGCGATAAAAATTTTTTGACCACGGATTATTGTTCATTAATCTGTCCTGCAGGCGCCTGAATTTTTTCAATTTTTAATTTTCATATTTAATAAGTTTAAATAATCTTTATTCATTAAAGGTCCGAAGGGGGCGCGGCTTGCGCAAGTCGGAGTACCCGTTTTTGGGCGTATTTTCAACTCTCTGGAAAAATTATAAATATTGGTCCGACATTTCTGGGAATCAAAGCTTTTTTAGAAAATTTTCTCTCCTTTTTGAATCTTTTTTCAAATTTAAAAAATCTTTATTAATTTATGAGATATTCGCAAAAAACTAAACCCTCTATTTTTTAGTTAATTGTTAATAACTTTTGCAATTTTTGCAAGCGGAACTTCATTTTTTTTCAAAAATCATCCAGATGACATTCCGAATCGAATGACACTTCAATCATAATTTTCGGAGACTGCTGAAAAAAAGTTGACCAAAAAGGCACTTGTTGACTAGACTGTTTCTCACAAAAGTGAATAATAATTG
Source organism: Cotesia glomerata (assembly GCF_020080835.1). Classification (NCBI taxonomy): domain Eukaryota; kingdom Metazoa; phylum Arthropoda; class Insecta; order Hymenoptera; family Braconidae; genus Cotesia; species Cotesia glomerata. The sequence continues at coordinate 10,105,773 of NC_058166.1, read as the reverse complement.
ACACAAAGAAAAAATTTTGAAATGAGCATTTAACGTTTCAGTTGAAGTAATTTCAGGTGTTGTGAAGTTGGATTTAGTAACTAGTGAATAAAATTTCAGTAATTAGTGAAGTTGAAATCTACCTAGCTTTGAGTGCGTCGAATTTTTCTGTTAGTTAAATTGTTTCAGTAATATAAATTTTTCATAGAATTACAATTGTACATGTTTTTTACGAATTCTGTTAAAATAAGTAGCCAATAGTATATTACAACTCAAGGCCAGAAAGTTGGATTTCCTGGCGTATGGGATATGATGGCCGAGGCGTAGCCGAGGCCATCATATTACATACGTCAGGGTATCCAACATTCTGGTCATGGGTTGTATACTATTTTTCTTGCTCTCGAGCCGAAAGTACGCAACCCCGTGGAAGGGGTTTTGTCGGGCGTGAGGGGGGCGCCGAGGCTTTGCTGGTCGGGGCAGGTATAAAAAAAAAAAATAAAAGTTAATAAATTGAAAAAAAATGTTATTTTAAACTTTACTAACAAATGCTCTGATTAAGAGTGATATCATGCACAGAATTTGTCACAAATATTTAAACTCATTCTAATTACATACTTCAGCTGAGAAAAAAATTTTGTCACCTTGAGAAAATTTTTCTTTTGAATATTTGATACCCATTTTATATTATTTTAGCGTGCAATTATACATATTGAATGAAAAAAAAAAAATGATTCAATACTTGATCTTTCCATTTGACATGTTAATCAATAAAAATTTACTTCTATCGAAATATTTAATTTTTTGGAGCAAGAGAGAAATTTTCTCAAGACAAGAAAATTTACTTCTATCAAGAACTAAATTTTGTGGAGTAAGATGCTGAATTTTCTCAAAACAAAAAGATCTTCTTGACTTAAATCAATTTTCTTGGATCAAGATACGTATTTCTTAAAGCAAGAGAATTAATTTTTTGCTCGACGGGCAGAAAGCGTCAACTTTCGGCCCGCTGCGCTAAACGAAAGTGCCGCTTCCTGCCTTCGTCGAGCAAAAAAATAGTATACACTCCACGGGAAGTAAATAAGAAAGCCTCAGATCACATGTTTGTTGGTGTGTAATATGCTATTGTTGGAATAAGTTAAATTTTTTTTTCGCTCAAGAAAATAATTAGGAAGAATAAATATTTTCTTGGCTTAAGTGAACCTTTTTTTCTGTGCAACAGTCTCCTGAGCTGACCATTTCCCAAAATTGAAACTTTGATATTAAATTTCAAGTTATTCGTCTATAATATATCATTTTGTCTATAATTTTTATATACTTAATTAGTTAACTAACAATTTTCTTCAATAAAAAGTACCGGAAATTCATTTGTTTCATTATAAATTCATTAAAACAAAAAAATTTATAAATATAATAATTGTAATTAATTTCTGTTTATTGTAAACTTTGTTTTTTTATTATTTTGAAATAATGTTAAATTCAAAAATTTTTGATGAATAATGAAGTATATTGAGCTAAATCATTGATAAGTTGAAATAATAAATTTTGTTCTCTTATTAATTAATTAATTATTTTTTTCCTCCTATTCGGCTCTCTGTAACTTCATTTCTGTTGAGTTTAGAAAAAAAATGGACATCTACAATTTTGTAGAGAATTAAATTTTCTATAAGATAGTTAAGAGCGAAATTGAAAATAAATTTTATTCATGTAGTTATTTTAAAAATGGAAAAAAAAGAAATTTCACAGTGTTATTTAAATGAGAAAGGAGACCTCCCTTGCGCCAACTCAATTTTTAAGATATTAGGCTTAAACTTTAGGAGAATTTTTTTTTATATTGAAACTTGTAAGGTATCGATACTGCCATTATAATACGTCGTATCCTACATTTAGAAAATTTTATAGCAGACGGTAAAAACGATTAATTTTTAACATTGATTAAATTGGATTCGACTGACGAAAATTTTTATTTAAAAATAGTTATTAAACTATTTGACCCTTAAAATTTTAATACGCCTTGCACAAAAATCGACTCAAGAATTTTTTAGCAGTGAGACGGTTTAGAGAACATATACGGATTAGCCATACACTTTCAAAGATTTGCCTACTATTTCACCTATGGCCGATGAAGTTACATTGAATGACGCGAAGTTATAGATGATTGAAAAATAAACATATAAATTTACGTGTTAATCAAAGGAGAAATTTCCAAATTCATTCAGCAAGTACTTAGAATTGAAATTAATAGATAGATAGATAACTTTATTTTATGCCTAACTCTTTTAAAAATAGCTCATTTTTTGTGAGAATTTTTTTTGTATGTGTTGACAACAATATTTTGTGAATGGAGTTAGAAAAAAATAATAGTCTTCTCCAACGAAGCATTCTAATAATTATATATACTTATCTATAATTATACATGATTATATTTGGCCATTTTTCATATATAATCACATATAACCAATTTATATAAATATTTTTTCTCTGGTAAAGATAATAAAAGTTTTAATTATATTGAATACTTTTGAATTGTATCTGAGAATTGAAAAGTATTCAAGAGATACCAGAATGAATCCCGTTCAATACTTTTGAATTCCACGTCAGAATTGAAGAGAATTCAAACGATAAAAAATTTAATCCTATTCAATACTTTTGAATTCCATTATAAGAATTAGAAAGTATTCAAATGATCGAATTTTCAATTCTATTTAATATTTTTCAAAATCTCCGTATGGATTGAAAAGAATTGAAATAATTTTCAATACTTCTCAATGAGTATTTTTAATCAGGGAGGGGCCTGGTGTGCGCAGAATAAATTTTGCATGCATTATAGTAATCCTGTCGGACTTCTGGGCTCTAAGTAGGTTCTATGCACGTGTTAGATTAGGTCCGAATTTAGACACTAAAGTGGTAAAAACGGAAATTTGTACCACTTTGGGGTCTAAAGTCGGACTTAATTTGATATGAGAATAGATCCCACTTAGAGCCCAGAGGTCCGACCGGAGTCCTACTTTAGGAGGCTCTATTTGGGCTCTAAATTTCAACTCGGGTTATTAACAAGACCGAGTTATTTATCCGGACGAGCGTAGCGAGTCCGGATATAGTACGAGGTCTTGATGATAACGTATCCATAGCTTCAAACGTGTGCCTTCACTTCAAGTTTGTCAGGGTCCCTACCTTTGAGCATAAAGTATCGAACATAATTTTTTGTCATATCAATTGCGGAAGTTGGATTTAAGAGAACAGTCAAGAATGTTCAATTACTGTTTATTTTAATTAAAGGCACAATAATTATGTCACACGAGATTAAATAACGATGGATTAAACGCACGTATATGTTGAAGTTGTTTACAAGACTCAACTGTCGCTAAAATTCTTTTTGTGATTTTTACTCTACCCAGCGGACGTTTATCAAATTGAAAGATAATTCGACTCATCTATAGCATATTTTAGCGTAGTCGTGCAGAAATGCAGAGACAGATAGAGAAAGAAAAGTTACTATACTACCCCCACGAAAATAATATATATACTCGTATATAGGGGTGGGGGGGGGGGGCAAAATGGGGTAGGGGTGGCAAAATGGGGTACCCCCAAAATTTCGTAAAAAAAATTTTTTTTTCCAAAAAGCTCTTTTAGCTTTCTAAAATATATTTTAACGTCATTTCCTACAATTTCAGAGGAAAAAATTTTTTTTAATTAAAAAACATGAAAAAATTTTTTTTTTCTAATTTTTTTTGCATACAGTAAAAAATTTTCGTCAAATTTAACACAAATATTTGTGTTACTGACTGTTTTTACACAAACTAATGTTAATTCTACATTCTAGTGTGTTAACTCAATACATGAGAATGTAAAATTCTACACACTAGAGTGTAATTTGCTACACAAAAATTTTTACACTTTACACATTGACGAAAAATTTTTTACTGTGCAGTAATTTTTATCGTCATTGTGCATCGTAATAATTTTTTTTTCGCATCTAAGATTTTTTTTTCAAAATTTTTAAGTTCTCACTTTACAAATAAATAATTAAAAAAAAAAAAAAAATCGGGAAGTCATTGGTTCCATGTCAGTTTTCGAAAATCAAGTTCTAATCTGATCTCCACATTTTTAAGGTCTTAGGAAGTAGCTCTTAATATTTCTACGAGGATTTCTAACAGTGTGTGTGTGTGTGTGTGTGTGTGTGTGTGTGTGTGTGTGTGTGTAAACCTCTCATAACTTTTGAGCAACTCCACTGATTTGAACGACAATCGCGTCATTCGATAAAGCTCAGCGAAACTTAGACTTCCTCATAAATTTAAAATAACTTTTTTCTTTTAACAGCTTTTAAACAGATGTAACGATCAATTCCAAAATCTAAACAGTTCTTTAATTTAAAAAACGACGTTGACTGCTGCAAACCGCATCAAAATCGGGTAATGTGTTGAAGAGAAATCGTACATTAATTATTTTAAAAAAGTATGTTTTTCAAATAACATCGAATTTATTCTCGAATTATTTTTGATGACATAATTTAACTATGAATGCTCAGAAAACTGAGTCAGAGGCCGCCAATTTCTTCAAAATCATTTGGTGCGCTTGTGAGATATTTAATTTAAAAAGTAAGATCTTCAGGCCTACAGGATTATTCAACTTGAAAAAATTTTCCTAAATCACTAAACCAAGAAAGAGAGTGCAAAAAAATTACGAATCTTTTTTTTCATGCTATTATTTTGAATTGCGTGAGAACTATGAGTCTAAAAATTTTTTCACCGGAAGTTCCAAAAACTAGAATTTTCTCGAGAGAACTCTTTTTTTTATCTTGATATTATTTTTACTCAAGCGAAACCCATCAAAAATTATTACAAAGTATTGAAATTTTTTTTACTACCTCAATTCCTGTTAGGAGTATATTGCTTCAGCTAATAATGTCTCTTTTTTAGGTGATTTGTTCCTCTCTTTGGATTCTTTCGTAGACATCGATAAGAAAATGTTATTATTTTAACGATATTTCATTTTCGGATGAAGAAATTTTTTTTTTTCAGTTTTTCAGGGAGTACCCCATTTTGCCCGCAAAAAAAAAAATTTTTTTTCTACGGCAACTTGAAATTTGATTATTTTTCTTTAATTACGACTGAAAATGAGAAAAATCAGCGTATTTAAGTCCTTGAAATCATAACGATTTCTTAAGTACCCCATTTTACCCCCCCCCCCTCCCCTATACGCGGTATATATATGTACGGTATATTTACGTGCAAGGTAAATTAACTAAACTATAGATTGCCAGAAATAATATTCTTTGCGCCCTCTGTGTGTTGCTTGAAAATTCAACTTTCGCGGTTGATAAGTCAAAAAATATAATTATCTACTGTACATCATAAGAATAAATAAAAAAAAAACAAATTAATTACAAATGGATGACAAGATATTAATTATATTTGCAATGACCTATAAAGCACACTTAAATTTTTTTGCGGATAGTATTGTTTTCATCTAAATTGCACCTCCTCTTTTGTTCCGATGCGTGAATTATAATAAAAGAACTAATTGAAGACCGTATTATCGGCGATCAGCCAGCAATAGTATATTACACATCTAGGACACTAAAGTAAGAAATGTCTCAGATCACATGTAATTGTTGTCCGAGACGAAGCCAAGGTCAATAAACATGTGATCTGAGATTTTCTTATTTACTACCCATGGTGTGTATACTACACGGAGAAAAAAATTTTGCTATAGGAACTCTATACTAGTTAGTTAGTTGTAAAAAGTTCCAGTAGGTTAACGTATTCTTATAGTAACAATACCGTTTAGCTCCTGCAACTCTACATCGTTGAGCTCTGAGAGCTAGACGTTATTTACCTCTCACAACTCCACAGGATCGTTCTGAGACTATAACAAATTTTTGGAAGTCTGCTTAATAATTTTTTTTTACGATTTAGCATTGATAATTTAATAAATACATGCGACAGAATGAATTTATATTGCCAACAATAATTGTATATGGCAAATAAGAATAGTATTATAATAGAAATAAAATAATAATAGAACTTATAGTACAAATAAAAATTATTTGTAAAATAAAAATATGGTCGTCACAAAATTATTTTATTTTCTTAATTATATCAATAAATATTGGACATAAAATCACTACCGTATATGCACGAGAAAAGATAAATAAACGAAAACAAATTTTATTTTGTGTTAAATGGGGTTTTTTTAATGTATTCCGATAACTTATCACTTATCACAATATATTCAACTAATAAATTAAATTAACAGTTACTGCAAATGAACCTTGAAAAACCACAAATACAAAACTGTTCTAACGAAATTCAATTTGACAAAACAAAAACCTATTTCCTTAAATAAATAAATTGGGAACTTACTTGTCCTCATATATTTTTAATAATATAGATTAGAAACAAAATAATTATGTTTGGCATTTTAGAAGGTTATGAAATATGTCAGCGCACTCCACTACTGCGCAACGTAGAGCGCTCCCAACTATACCGTTTGGCTCTGAGAACAATCCCGTAGAGCTCTGAGAGCTCAACAATATTGAGTTATCAGAACTAAATAACATTTTGTTACTGTAACTCTACAACGAACAGTAAACTGTGTATAGTTCTGGTAACTCTACAGTTACGTTACCAGAACGAAATTTTTTTTTTCCGTGTATTGCACGACTCATGATGCGAAGCATCAGAGAGTTCAGAGAGTGCTTTACGATCGAAAAATTTTTTTCGCCTCATTTTAGCAACTATTTTTAGTATTATAGCCTTTTTAGTTCACGGAATCAAGATATTTTGCATACTATTGTCGAGATAATTTAATGGAGATTAATTCCATACTTTCTAAAAATTGATTTACTGCAATAGAAACGGAAAAAAACATCAAAATAGGTCAAAAAATTTTCCTGTCCGTCATGTATGAAACCCCGGAAACACTGTAACTTGTGAAAAAATCAATTATTTGAGTTAAATTTTTTATTTTTAAATTCTAATCGACGATTGTAGGTCACTGAATACGAATGGTTAATTAATTCAGTGTCGTTTAATTACAATTAATAAAAAACGAAAACTACAAGACTGTATATCTATATATACCCATGTAAAATTAACATGGATGGTGATATATCTATATCTATAGATATTATGTACATTTTATTCCACCAGGGGCGCTTGTGCAGTACCTTCCTACTACATCTGTTTTTTCGGCAATTAATTTTGAACGACTTAAGTTTTTTTTTTTTTTTTATATTTCATAATTAAATGAGCATTATGAGTCGTGCACTTTTGGATTTTCCAAACTTTTTTTCTCTTCGATGGAGGCGGAAAGCGCCAACTTCGTTTAGCGCAGCGGGACGAAAATTGACACTTTCCGCCCGGAGATGAAAAAAATAATTGAGTGTAGTATTGACTGTCTTCAAGCTGTATTTGGAAATATATTTTTTTATATGGCTGCTCAAAGGACAGAAAATTTCTTCAACTGCCGGCCGAAAAAAATTAATTATTATTAAACAAAACAATATTATGCTGCAAGTTTCATGAACTTTTTAATATACTTACCCGTAGATGAACAAATTTTCGTTAATGTTTCGTAGACTTTTCAAAAAAACTGTTTAGTAAAAATATTCCCGTCAAATTACAATTTTACGAAATATTTTTAATGCTTGTGCAGCAATGTGAATAACCGGTATTTAATGCAATCATTAACATGCATTTAATTTAATTCCAGATATTCGGTGCTTTTCTCGCATGGGAAACTCGGCACGTAAGCATACCAGCGTTAAATGACAGCAAGTACGTTGGAATGAGTGTTTATAATGTTGTAATAATGTGCGTCACCGGTGCGGCTATCAGTTTTGTCCTCGCTGATAAACAGGATACTATGTTTATAATGCTCTCGATATTCATTATATTTTGCAGCACCGCTACAATCTGCCTTGTTTTCGTACCAAAAGTAAGCAAACTTTTTTTCTTTTTAAATTTACAATTAGTAAATGTGACCGTATAATTATTTTGATTATGAAATTTGTTGAAACCAAACTAATTTTTGTAGTTATTTTCAATGAAAATATTTCTTGATCCGAGGCTGGCAATAGCCTAGTCGGCTCGGTGCCCGCTTTTCGAAAGAGTGGGACCCGGGTTCGATCCCGGCACGCACCAATATTTTTCAGTGATTATATTTAAAAATATGTGCGTTACATTGCCAGCCTCTGGAACTGGCAGAGATAGCCGGGCGGCATACGTCTGACTTGGGCGATCACCCAGTTAAGCTACAACTTAATTGGGTGACCACTCTAGTCAGCATTGGATAGCACGAGGGATCTCTGCACACTAGGAGAAGGGCCTAACGCTCCAGTGGTCGATAAGGAAGAGTTCCTTATCAATCTCTGTAGACTTAGCCCAGCTCCGACTGTACTATCATGGGTTTTCTCTGTGGTTTCCCCATGATTCTGTTCCAACAGCCTGAAGAGGTGAGGTTCAGGGTGAATACGGTACAGAAAGCACAAGTCGGGCCACAGCCGCAAAAATAAAGAGCAGTAACCAAGCAAAATCATTAATGTTGAGAAAGGCTTTTGGGGTGTAAAGGGGCATAAAAAGCCTATACACTAGAAACTCATAGAAATAGAAATATTTCTTGATCCGAAAAATATTAGAGCAATACCACAAAAAATATTATTAAAAAATAAATAATTTGTTTTCTAATAGATAAGTTCATTAACAGCTAGTGAATTATTCTATCCGAACAAAAATAGTTTCACTGTAACAAAAATCACGCTGACGACGTTCACAAGATTATTGAAAAAAAAAAAAAAAAAAATTATTTTTTACAAAAAATATGAAATAAAAATAAAAATTCTGTCTGATAGCTAAAAATTTATAGGATAAAAGACCCTATTAGTGGCGGGGATCCCATTACTGACACTTTCTTTGATTTTGGTACTTATTCAATTAATGAAATCATTCATTTCTGTTATGAATCTATTATTTCTAATCTTTATAACCTTTAGATCAAAAAAATTTTTAATTTCTATTCCAACTAGAACATTTTTTCATTGAAAGAAAAAATACCACTAATAAGGGCTTAGAGGTGCTGCTAATGAGGTCTTTTACCTTACATAGAAAAATGAAAAAATGACATAAAAACCAGAATATTCTATAACCACGCGAACCAAGTATGCTCAAAATTTTTTTTTCATTAATTTTTGGATTTGCACCGAATTTTTTTTCGAACGTGGACTAGCATGATTTTTTACAGTGAAAATATTTTTGTTCATATTTAAATAGAAGGTCATAAGTAAACTTAAATTAAATAAAATATCAAAATAATGATTTCATCATTAAAATATAAAAAATATATCCAAAAATTAAATATTAAAAATATATTTGTTAATGTGTATTATTCATTTAATTTTTAAAAAATTTTTGATATAAAATTCATTTAATGAGTGTTATTTGAAAAAATGATAATCATATAGATTCAAAGAATGCCTCAGTTCCGATGTCCAATAGGAATATTTCTTTATTGTATAGTATCAGAGCAATATCACAAAAAAGAAATATCCCTAAAGACCAACCCTGATAGCATCATGTTCCTTAAAATAAACCTAAAAAATCTTATACTACTTTCCACCGTAATAATTAACAACTATAATTACGACCGTAAACTAACATGCAATAAATTAACCGAAAAAAAATAAAAGCTGAAATTAAATAAATCAAATTAAAACTACTTAAATTTTAAAAATAAAAAAATTTTAGTTATTTTATTTACCACTTCTCTTTCTTTTGGGAGCTGGATGAACCGAATCTATGAACTTTATTTTCCTCTTCTCCTGGATTTTTTTCTCCGGGCAAGTCTTTAGTTTTTGGAGAACATCCTTCAATTTTTCTCTTATTGGGTCCAAATTGGAAGTAGTTTTTTCATGCTTCTTCGTCCCTTGATAGTTGACTCGGATTTTTATCAATTTCCTTTGTATAAAAAATTTCTTTTGTAAATAAAATTTTTCAAATATATGTAATACTTCAAATATATTACTTAAAAACAATAGATGAAACGTTCACTTGAATTATCATACATATACAACAAAAAACAGTTTCATTGTAAAGTGCTGCACCAAGTACACGTCCAAATCTTTGTGCTAAAGTAATAATTTGTATATTTACGTTTTTTACTCCAGTTCAATTAATTCATTCAAATGTTTCATTTAGAAAAAACCCACTTTGTTTTAGTGAGGTCACATAGTAGTGCCACAATTTCTCGGATTTCTTCATAAATACATACTATACTGCTTCAATTACTTGTAACAAAAATGTATACATAACAAAATTACACATATGACTACCTAGAGGTATAATTTTAGTGTGAATGTTACTCTATAAAAACAAATTACACAAAACAAAGGGATATTGCTTTCCGAAATAAATAAAAATTATGTCCAGACAATGATTTCTCGACTCCAGAATTTGATAAAATAAACAGTAAAATATATTAATTTTTCAATAAAAATTATCAATATATTATTTTATTGTAAAAAGTAGACAAACGAATAGCTTCTCTGACCTAAATAAAAATTACCTGAATCAATTTGACCAATTCTTTAGGCAAGAAAGAATTCTTAAAAAAAAAAAAAGTACATCAACGGAAACTTTTAATAGAAGTATTTTTTACTCGCTATGGATTGTTATTTTTTAATAAATATTCATTAACTGTTAGTGAATGTACTTCTATCCAAGAAAATTTTTATTAAAATATAAAAATAATTATTTAGATTTAACCAATAAATAAACTGTCTTCAGATAAATGAATTAATAAATTTTTCTATTAGTGTTATTAATTTGCAAATAAATTAAGTGGCAACAATATGATTTTCCATCGCCCCTCACACAAAAAAAAAAATTCTTACAAAAAAAATTCTCTGCAAACAACTGATCAAAAGTCTGATTAATTGATCGAATATTTCTACCGAGATAAACCATCGTGCGATAGAAAAATTTTTCCGATCAATCTTAATATCTGGTATTCGATCTATCCTAGTCATATTACAAAACTTTTACGATCGCTGAGTTACGAGCTTTAAAACAAATAAATTCTATGGCTCTCGGCTTATTATTTCCAAACAAATCCTTCCAAAATCTGAAATCATCTTACGTCATATTTTCAATAATCCCACTTTCTTGCTTGAAAGTTGAATAATCCTTTTCAGTAACTCTTTCTTTTCTAGAATGCTCACTACTTACTTATTATAAATTAGAATATAAGAAGAAAAATATTTTCCAGCTCATTGAATTAAGGAGAAACCCACAAGGAGCAATCGATAAAAGAATTCGAGCAACTCTGCGTCCCTCATCAAAAACGCGGCGAGACTCGACGGTCAGTGAGCTGGAGGAACGTTTGAAGGATGTTACAACCGCTAATCAAAAATTCCGCAAGCAGCTCTTGGAAAAAGAGTCTGAACTTCAAGTTTGTTATCATTTTTTTTGCTATTCAAAATCAAAAATCAATAATTGTTATTTTTTATCCTCTTATATTTCTTTTTATGATCATAATTAACAAACCTTTTTTATTTGTAGATATACCTGAGCAAACTCGGGGATGAGGATCTCTTACGAGATACAAAAGAAGCAATGGACAGATTATCAGTACCGAGAAATGAAACTTTGATAAAAAAAGAAGGTAATTTAGTTTTTCATTTTTTATTTAAGCACTTAACGATACTCTTCTTATGGCCTTTCTCTACTGAGCGTAATCAAATGATCCGTGTAATTTGTTTCCAATTACAAAAGTTATTTTCCACTTGTATTTTTTTTTTTTTTTTTTTAATTTTAGTAGACAATTACTTTATTTGTTATCTTTTTTCAATATCACTATCACTGTCTCTGACATCTTTTTTCATCCAAACATTTATTATCCCCTTTATGCTATTTTGTATTTATTGTGTATCAATCTGTACTAGAACTCACAATCCAGAGGCATGATACTCAAAATCACAAAGGTTAGTTTGTGTTTGTCTATTGTTAAGAATTAGCACATTTTAATTTCAGTATTTGATGCTGTTTGATTGTTTGGAACTATTGATCTTCAATCTGAACAGACTGTTATTGAAGGATTTAATTACTGAAGTTTAACGGTATTATTTATAGATAATATATTGAATTATTCATGGTAAATTGGCGGGAGAACGGAATGACCTGACATTCAGAAGAAGACAATAGTGACCTTAATTGTCAGTTACTAGAGTAGTGAGAATTACTTCAATAATAAATGACAGCCGAAATTCTTTTTACTACACAGTTCGAATTAACAATTGTTAGATATTTTTTATAAAAGTCAAAGTATTTTGAAGATTAAAATATCATGTATCAAGTGTTTAGAGTCAGGATTATTATAATTTGAGTGAAAGTAGCTGATGAGTTAAAAATATTACGCGCAAAATTTATTAAACTAACTTCTTATTTCAACCCGGGTATACTTTAAATGACGTTTGAAATTGATTAGATGGTTTTTTATTATCATCGTTTGATTTAATATGTAAAGTATTTTTTAACTTCCCGCTAAGAAAATCGAAGATTTTCAAAAATCGGGAAGTTATTGGTTTTACCCCATTTTGCAAAAATTGAGTTTTCATCAGATCTCGACGTTTGAAGGTTACAGGAAGCTTCCCTGACTATCCCCGCGAGGATGTCACTATGTCTGTATGTATGTATGTGTGTATGTAAGTATGTAAACTTCCTATAAATTTTGAACGGTTTGACCGATTTCATCGCGGTTAATGCCATTCGAAAGGGCTTGGCCAAACTTAGATTTTGAATACAATTTGGACCGATTCGGACCGATGGATTTCGAAAAATCTAGAAAAAAATTTTTCAGAAATGGTTTTTTTGAAAAAACTTTCAAACGGCTCTATTGATCACCTTCAAAAACTAATCAGCTCTTAACCTTGAAAAACCACGTCGATTGCCGCTAATCCGGTCAAAATCGGTTGATTCGTTCGAGAGATATCGTGCAGGAAAGAAAACTCAAAAAAATTGTTTTTTCGGAATTACTCCGAAATTTCTTGTTTGATCAATTCGAACTTGAAGATTATTTATAAGGCTTAAAAAACTGCGTTGAATGGTGCCCACCGCAAGAAAATCGGTTCATTCATTCAAAAGTAATTGCGGTTTGAAAACTCAAAAAATAGTATTTAATCAAACTTCTATTAGAATTTTGAGCTCGAAGAGCTCAAAAGCATAGAAAAGTTATCTCTTTGAGCTCGGAGAGCTCAAAAAACACATAGATTGTATTTTTGAGCTTGAAGAACTCAAAAACTTCGTTGGTACAATTTTAAGCGTCCAGGTATGGAATTAGCGGGAAGTTGCAGGGATGGCCTTCAGGATCAACCGTTTTCCTAATTTTTTTTTTTTTTTTTTTTTTTTTTTCATAAAATGTAATGAATCTGTTAGGTTTGAGGTTGAAAATTGGAAAACCCTATAATCTAGTAATGATTTAAATAATTTCAATAATAATTGAGCTTGACGACCACGTTTAAAAATTGTAAATATTTATAATCAATTTTTTCCAAGTAAATTCCTCATTTACCATTTACATACTGAAATAAAATTATAGAAGACAGTGACTTGTGAAGGGGTTAATCACCATCTTGGTTGCTCCTAATAACATTTATTTAGGGTGCCACGAAGTATCTCGGCCTCCCGAGCCTAACAAGAACAGAGAATGTAGTATCTTGAAGGTTGTGAGAAAAATTATGAGGAAGAAACTGTAAATAATTTCGGTTAGAATTTTATATAAAATCAACAATTTATTTAACCACGTCCCAAATTTACAATGATGTCCCCTTATTACAATAAAACTTAAAACTATCTACGCGTCCATCGGACACACACACGTTTTACCAGCTTATTCCCAACTGCGTCTCCACAGGACGTCCACCCAGTGTAGTGGTTTCTAAAATAGGCTTATTCCCAATTGCACTCCCTTAGTGAGCGCCTATTCAATGGTTTCTAATATAAAATTACTTAATCCCAACTGTACCCCCTTGTGGGCGTCTTTACAGCAGTTTCTAAATTACCCTAATTCAATTATTTCCAAATTTTCCTTAATTTTAAATCTTCAATTTCGAAATTTGAATCTGATTTTAAATTCTTTAAGTTTAATGAAATTCTTGGAATATGATTTCCTTAATTCTCCCTGGCTTAAACAGCCATCTTGTTCTCAACCGAGACTTGACCTTGAGACTAACATTTTACTTGATAATTTCTCACAGCCTTAGCTTAATTTATTATCGTAAAAGTCAGTTCTGGTTCTATCAATTTTAGTTATTTTACTGTATTGATATTAAATGTAATTCTCAACAAATTGATTAATTCTCGTGATTTGTAAGTTTTCTTAGTTTTCCGTGGCTCAGTATTATAATTTCTAATAAAACGTGGCTTAGCCTAACGAATTATTTGATTAATTAATTTAGAGAACTAAATTACAATTCTTTCACAATTAATTCTAATTAACTAACTCTTATAATAACTGATTAAGGAACTCGGAAACCTGATTTGGTTACCGCAAATTTCCTTAAACCAGCGAGTTACATGGCCTGCTTTAATCCCAAGGTGACCGCTAAATACTAAACTCAATACCTGGAGAATTCCGAGGAGGAGCTGCTGCAAGAACCAAATTTCAAGGTTGAACTGTGCTGTTGTGTCCGCAGATTGTACTGAATTGTGCTGTCGAAAGCAAACTCGTACACCTCTTACAATTTTCCGGCGTCTTTCACTTGTAAATTCAATTGTATTAATAATCGAGCAAAACTGTTATTAACTTAGAAAATCTTAAGTAAACCATCGCATCGTTCCACAGAAAAATGAAACGAGGACCAGGACAATTACCTGCTGTTTTTCCAAAATAGTGAAGTTGTTGCTTGTCATGGCTGTCTCTCAATGTTCGAGTCGTTTCTGGTTATCTCTTATATCTCCTCTTCTCTCCACTATTTTCACTCCTTGGGTCACTTTCTCTCACCCAACTAACCTAGCGCTAGGGGCACGAGTACTTGAGATCACCGCACACTATGATCCGTCGATATATAATTTATTACTAGAGGCTAGGCCTCTAATCGGTAGAGTAGGAACTCCGTGACAGACTATTAGTGTGACCCCCAGTTAGCACTAATGTTATCAAGTTGACGTAAACCTGCGGCTGGAATAAGACGTAAAGCTTACGGAAACAGTAAGACAACATTTGATACTTATACACTGTCAAAAGAGCGGTGTTAAAAATGGACTTATTTTAACATCGCGCGGTGTCAAAATAAAATAACACCGGCGTAACGGTGTACTTTTCCGGTGTAAAAACGGAGTAATACCAGTGTAAAAGCGCAGTAAACAGTCTTTTTAAAACATCCAGATTATAAAATCTATAAAACATAAAGAAACTTAGTTTTCAAATTAAGAAAATATATTAAAGTAGTATTCATTACACTGGCCCACAAAAAAAAAGTGGTCTGTACTTTTGACCGGACCTATCTATCTTTAGGTATTTTGACGCGCTGAATCCGAATCTGAAGTCAGTTTTGCCCGTACGCCCTCAACATTTTGAGTAAAATGCAAAAAAAAAACCCCAAAAAATTGCGAAAAACTGGTCACAGCGATGAATAAATTTTTGTGAACCCAGATAAATTATGATTTTTATGTATATCAATTCACTGAATCTGAATCAAAACGTTAGGTAGACCAGTTTTTGGCAATTTTTTGCCTTTTATTGGGGTTTTTTGCATTTTACTCAAAATTTTGAGGGTGTACGGGCAAAACTGATTTCAGATTCGGATTCAGCGCGTCAAAATACATAAAGATAGGTAGGTCCGGTCAAAAGTACAGACCACTTTTTTTTTGTGGGCAGGTGTAATTTTTATGATTTTTAGTGAAATAAACAAAATTGTGCCTATAAAAGTTAAGAAAAAAATGTGTGACTTAGAAAAATATAAAAAGTCTATGAGTATCCTCTAGAACAAATTTTAATTTTGGTTTGTAGTTGTTTCAATTGTTACATATGTAATACAAACTTTATTAAAAAATTATACAATTTTACACCTAGCATTACAATAATTAATAGTTTTATGAATTAATGAATATACCGTTCAATAGTAGTAATTTAGTGAATAAAAACATTCATAAAGTAAAATATCTTCAACATCAAAAAATATTTTAATACCGGAAAATTTTTAACACCGCTTTAACACCGGAAAAAAATATTTACACCGCTTTCGGTGGTGGAATTTAACACCGCAAATTTTAACACCTACACCGCTTTGGACTTACCCCGGTTTTTTTTACAGTGTAACTAGTTTACGTTAAATTAAGTCAACTTTTTGTAAACTTCGCGTCAACTTTGAGTAAACCTTTTGGTCGATCCCAGCAGTAGGTTTACGCTAACTTGATGCGTAAGTTGAAGTCATGTTGCGTGCAACAGTTGCAAGATCCAAAATTGACACAAAGTTCATGAAAACTTGACTTAAACCATTGAACATCAACTAGTTGATGGTCAACTCGTACTAACTGGGGATCTTCAGACAATACACTGGTAAAAAAAGCTTAAGATAATTCTAGTGTTTTTTTCCACTGAATTTACTACAAGTTTAAATCAATAGTACAAATAATCTAGTATCTTAAGTATAAAAACAGTAACGAATAATATTTTTGAAAAATTGTGTAGTAACAAGAACATTAAATATTTATTTTTGAATTTTTACGAGAATTAATCAAAAGACTAGGTAATTGTTTAGTTACACTACTACCTGTTTTATTGAGCATAAAAATTAAATTTAGAATTTTTTTTTAACAACCAAATATTTTTTTTCTTGAAGTTCATTAAAAATAAAAACGTTTCAAAAAATGTTAATTTTCTTATAAGGAAATTTATTTTTTACATAACAATTTTTCTGAATGGTTAGTTTTTATTCGTGGAGTACAGACAAAATGCTATTGACGATTCTCGGTCGACATAAAATTTTAACAATAAAAGCCTTAAAACTAATTGAAAAATTTACGTTTTCAATCTTTCATGTCAATTTAAAGAAAAATTTTACAAAATATTAATTTTTGATTTTAATATGCCAAAAAAACCATGAGATCATGAAACTAAACAATTAATAAAGATAAATTCTTAATTTAAATTTTGGTGGTAAACCGATTTAGCCAATTAAACAAAAATATTGTATTTTCAAATTAGTTACCGATAAATATTTAGTTATTAAATGATAACGAATTATAAGCTTGTGTATAAAGTAAATAATTTGAAATTACTAATGCATACTGGTAACAACGCTCAATTGAAATACTCGGTAATGATTGATTATATTTACTGAATAAATGAAATAACAACGAATCTCACATTTCAGGGGTATCGATGGTCACTGAAACTACTGACGTTTCAATGTCACTGTGCAGTTTGAATTCAACAACAGTTTCGCAACCGGAGAGTGAATATGTTAATGTCATTGCTTCAAGCAATCAACCAACAGCTAGGTAAATATACGACACTTTGTAAATGTATCAACAGATTCGATAGAGTCTGGCGCCAAGTTCCGTTCTCAAGCCAGACTACCGAGTGTGTAAATACCGTAAGCAGAACGGTTTTTTGAGGTTACAAATTTTTTTTCTAATTTATTTTGATTTTTTTTTATATGATATTTTATAATAGTAGTTCATGCTTTTTATTACGCGTATTACTTGATTATTATCAATTATCTTTATAATTTCTATTTAAAATTATTAAAAATAATCAGCACAAACTATAGCGACCCAGATTTTTAGATTTTAACTTTTTTCTTATGTAAAAAGCGGACGGCCAGAGACTAAATAATATAAGGATGCATGCTAATCTTATAATAGATGGGAAATTACAGTGAAAAAAAGATATTTGACAGCTTTCAATTACACACGCCAGGCAGCGCAAGAATAACTTTTACATGAATTATAGCTTAAAGGGGATAGTTTGCCACCGGAAATGTATTAAATTAAAATTGTCAATTTTTATTATAATTACAAAAAATACTGAAATCCGAACAAAAACAGTTTTACTGTAAAAAAATCACGCCAAGTCCACGTTCATAAGACTATTAAGAAAAAAAAATTTTATTTCTTTACAAAAAGATATAAAATAAAAAATTAAAAAATTCAAGTAACCGATATACATAATTGTATATGATTTTCGGAAAATAAAAAAAATTTTGTTGTAAATTTAAAAATTAAAAGAAACAATTTTGGAACGTACTTGGTGTGCGTCATTGTGTACTTCAATTTTTTTTAAAAGTCCTAATAGATAGATTTTAGGAATTTTATAAAAAGTGAAATTTTTCGTAACTACGCACACTAAATACGTTCCAAAATTATTTCTTTTAATTTTTAAATTTACAACAAAATTTTTTTTATTTCTGAAAATCATATACAATTATGTATATCGGTTACTTGAATTTTTTAATTTTTTATTTTATATCTTTTTGTAAAGAAATAAAATTTTTTTTTCTTAATAGTCTTATGAACGTGGACTTAGCGTGATTTTTTTACAGTGAAACTGTTTTTGTTCGGATAAATATTTACTCATTCATTATAGAGACGAGGAATATTGTTCGAATAATTACACTGTAAAAAATCAAGAGATAATTTTCACTGTCATCACTCGGAGTACTGTTTTTAAACTAAAATAAATTTTAATTAGCTGAAACAAGTTTCGTAAACCAAAATACTATCAAATATTTAAAAAAATGTTTCTGAAGTTTAATTTTGTAAATATTAATTATGTTTTTCAAAAAAATTTGGCTTTGGAACATTGAACAAAATTTTCATTAAGATTATCTTGTTTTTCAGTCTTGTCCATGAATTTTGATGTATGTAACATTCCCACTAAATTTAAATTTACTAATTAACGAAAATGAATTTATTATACTGAAAAAAAAGTTTTCTTCTCAACACCATCTACTGTATAGTAACAGTATAGTGTATTGTTACGAGTA
Organism: Cotesia glomerata; assembly: GCF_020080835.1. NCBI lineage: Eukaryota > Metazoa > Arthropoda > Insecta > Hymenoptera > Braconidae > Cotesia > Cotesia glomerata. The sequence continues at coordinate 10,086,815 of NC_058166.1, read as the reverse complement.
CAATCCGTACAGCTACGAGTGGCAGTCTGGATAGCAACCGTCACGATCCATTCGGGTGTCATTCACGATACTATTGCTATCGTTAGTATACAGTTTTCCTAACCTCACTCTCCTTCAGATAGCAACGAGTGGATCGTGACAGTAGCAATATCGTATCGGGCAGAGCAGAAAATTTTTTTTTCAGTGTATATTAAATATTTAAATTCATAGAATTACGACTGCTTCGCGAAGTAACGGAAAACACTTCCGATAATAGTGTCGTTGAGCTCCAGCCTAATCATCAGCCTGAAAGCTGGAGTCTAATGATTTTCCTACCATAGGGTAACCTAAAACGCAGCGTTTGCATTTTTACCATTGTTTAATTAATTGTACTCTGGATGCAGATTCAGAGGAATCAGTCAGCCGACAAACGGCCCCGGACGTATGTCCGGAGATCGACTGACTCCACCTAGTTTATTTAAATTTTTATATTATATTTAATTGAATGGAAATTTGTATTTTAATTTAATTAAACCCTAACAATAACCTCAAAATTTAAGAAAGAGCCTAGTAACTGGCCCATCTGGGGTCTCTTGAGACCCTAACGAGGCCACCTTTGTGGAAAAATTTTAACCCTAGACTGGTCACCATTTTTTTAGTTTCTCGCTCGCACTATAGCGAGTCTCTATAGGTTGAGTAGTTGTTACGCGGCGTCACGCTATACGAGTGACCAGTGTAGGGTTAATAAGTACGAATAATAGTTCATAAAGTATTTTATTTTCTTAAAAAGTCCGAAAAAGTTTTATCAAGTCGAAAGAACTCTTCATTCGACTTAAAAAGTCAGATTTTTTGCAAGATTTGGAACTCTGCCAGAAGAGTTATTTAGAATTATTAAAACTTTACATGAATTGCGATTGCTGTTGGAAACAGATACTACTCATAAAATAAATCCAATCGATATTTAATTTGAACTATCAAATATTTAAGTTAACTTTCTAAATAGGAAAAAAATTTTCTAACCATACGCCATCTATTAGAAACTAAGAATACTCAAAGATTCTAACTGTAAATTCGTGGACTAAAATATGTTTAGTATCAATTGATTTTAGCAGATGGCGTGTGGTTAGAAAATTCTTTCCTACCTAGAAAGTTGACTTAAATGTTTGATAGTCCAAATTAAATACCGATTGGATTTACTCTTTCAGTAGTATCTGTTTCCAACAGCAAGTGCACTTCATTTGCTGTTGATATTTTGAATTGCTCAACTATGAGTGATTCAATGCGCATCGAAATATTTTCATGATGAAAATATTATTTAAAAAAAAAATTTTTACAAAACATGTATTAATTCTTTTTCATAGTTTTATTTTCAATTTTCTCCAATTCCGATAAGTAAATTTTTTGAAAAGAAATATTCTCTTTTTTTCCTGTAAAACTGAATAAGTCTTATCAACTCTTAATAACTCTTTGGGAAAGTCCCAAATTGCAGGGAAATTTTGACTTTTGAAGAGTTTTTTCAGAGAATTATTTCTACAAGGGCAACCTGGGATTTAAAATTATTAAAACTCGTTATCTGGAAAAAAAATTTCCAGAACATTGCACGTAAAAAGTAAAAAATAATAAAAGAATACAAATTATTTTTTTAATTTCATTCAACAAAAAAAAATAAAAGAATGTAAATAAAATACTTATCGGCACGAAGTTCACTCTAAATTAATTAAAAATTAACAGCTTACGATCAATAAGAATCTAATTCATTTTATTCAAATATCTAATCACAAAAATAATTTGTAATTTATTTTTTTTTTATCTAGGAAACGAGCGTCCTTTGGAAAAGTTACAATAGACAATGAGCGAACAACATTATTACCTCAAGCAATGAGTTCCCCAACAACAAATCATTACAAAAAATCACCGAACAATAACAATACCATTAACAATAACAAGAAGAATAATAATATTAATAATACAGAAAACCAAGAGACTGAGCCGTTGCTTATTAAACGTAGTCCTGAGCCCAGGATTATGACGACAAATGTTAACGGCGACAAGAAATCTTCAGCTTTAACAGTTACGTCAGTATCTTTGCCGACGACAACATCGATACTAACTTCTACATCCGTAGCTCTTAAAAAGTCCGGTGAGTTCGCAGAGGAGCCACATGCACATGAGAAAACTAAAGATACTAGTGTGGAAAAACGAGCTAAGCTCCCTACACCACCTCCACCGACTAAAAATGTATCTTTTGGGGAACTAAGGGAGGATAACTATTTGGATCAGGCGATACTACCGCCGCCAGTGCAATTTGTACCTAAACATCGGCATACGCGTAAGTTTTTATTGTTAATCTTTTCAGGAGGTCTGATTACTGAAATCTTTCATGAAATGAATTATATGGAGTAAAAATTACATTAACTTTTTTTTCTGTATTTTGCATGTAAAAACAAACAATTAAAAAATAGTATATTCCATGCGTTAGAGCATTCAACTTTTTGGCCATGGGTTGTATACTATTTTTCTTGATCCTCATCCGAAAATACGGAAACACGAGCGGAAGTGGAAAAGGGCGCCCGACTTTTGCAGAGCCGAGCCAAAGCCGAGGTTTTGCTGGTCGGGGCAGGCTTAAAAAAATATATCACAAATAAGATACAATTAATTGCACGATAATTAAATTCTGAAACTAAAAATTAAGAATAAAAAACACATCAATAAATAAATAAACAAAAATAAATTACACTGAGAAAACAGTTCATTTGAATGAAATGAGGCTCGTTAACTATAAATAAATCTCTTATTTAAATAGTACTAGAAATATTCATTTGATTCAAATAAATTGATTTATTTGAGACAAAGTTGTAGTATATTTGAATGAAATCCATATTTGTTTATAGTTAACAAATATTTCTTTGGTGGTAACAAACGTATATTTCAACCAAATCAGATTTGTTAACTATAAATAAATGGTATGTTTGAATATACTCAAAGCAATGATTTTTAGTTTTAGGTTAGGAAAGTAGTAAAAGTGGGCATATCGAACGTTTGGGGTAAAATGGGCACTTTTTTTGGAATTATTAATTATATTGAAATTAACAATGATAATAAAGTTAGCCGACATCTAAAAATTTTTAGAATTTTTTTTTTTGAAAAAATTATTACAAAAAAACTTTTTTTAAATTTCATTTGTAAAAAATTCGAAATACTGTCGGTGCAATTAAAAAAAAATATTATTTAGTTCTAATTTAACACATTAAGCAAAATAAAAAAATAAAAAATGTCGGCTAACTTTATTATTATAAATTAACAGACATATGTCTGTAAATTTTTTTGACTTTCATAACAATAAAATTATTATGAAAAAATTTCAATTTAAAAATTCTACGTCTAAAAATTAAAAAAAAAATAACAAGGGCAAACTTTTTTTTAAATATGTTTTTTATCGTTGACCTGTAATAAAAATTAAAAAAATTGACAGCTGACAGCTAACTTCAGTATCATAGTATTTTTATTAGTATTACAACTAATAGTAGTATGTTTTTTTACGAAAATAAACTAATTTTGTTATAAAATATATAAATTTTATATTTAATAACACATTTGAAAATTTTCTGTAAAAAAATTATTTTTAAGCGACACGGATTTTAGGTTAAGAAATTTTTTTTTCGTTCCAATAACCGCATGAAATATAAAAAAAAAATTTAATGAAAAAAAAAATAGTAAGTCAGAAACTGAAAAAATAAAATATTTTTAAGATCAATAGGTAAATTAATATTAAAATAAAATAAACTTAAAAGAAATAGTGGTTAGTCACAAAAAAAGCCAAATGTAAACAATCCTCTTACCTTCAAAAATGGGCCACAAATGCGACAAATCCCAATCTTCCAATAATTGTTTCATTATAAACGTTAATTATTACACTTGACAATAAGAATTATCCCATTTAAATAATAAAAAAAAAACGACGCTTACTCGTGTTACCGGTCTGAAGATAAAGTACATAAACAATGTCCTGGAATGGCGAAATTTAGCGGGATAAAATAAGTGGCGACTATAGCGACACCAAGCGTAATTTACTTGAAACGAGATTTGTTAATAGTTAACAAATCTTTATTTGAATGAAATAAATGAGTCGATTCAATTAAATAAACCAAAACGAAGTAGTATTTGATTCAAACTAATATATATTTAAATAAAAGAAATTTGTTAACATTAAATAAATATTTTTGATTCATTTCAAATAAATCTGCGTATTTGAGTCAAACAAACCGTTTTCTCAGTGTATTAATTGCCAAACATCATCGAATTCTTATTAAATAGTTTGAATATATTAACGTATATAATCAGTAACGTTGAGACATGAGAATTTCTCTTTGATATGAAAATTTCATTTATCAATTTACCAAAACCTCGCGGATAAGAATTTAGTCAATTGATTCTCTATATTTATTTATTAGAACCGACAGCTCTCGGAAATTCGCTTCCTTACGGATGACGTATTTAGTTTTTTAGAAGTTTAGAATGAATAGAATGTTATAGGAAGAGCACGTAGTCTGATAGGAAGTCTCACGTGTGCCAGTAAATATTCTGTGATTACTTACAATATATAGCGATGATAGTTTTACAAAATCCTGATTAGCACAGCAGCCCGTGAGATACCAGTTTGTTCCTTAATAGTATTCGTCCTTCAAAGAACGTGTAGGTGAAATAATCGTAGTAGATAGGTAGATTTATAGTAATGATGATGCACAATTTATAACAAAATAACTGAGCAAGATCACGTCAACTGGATCCCCTATTTTCCACTTGATCATGAAAATTAAGTTCATGTATTTTTTTTACAAGTACATACCAAGATAAAATGATCCCCCAAACGATTTTTAAAAATTTCAATTTTAACAATAATTTTTTTTACAATGAAAATTTTAGGTACTTTTAATTAAAAAATGGATTGTAAATCAACCGTCAAAGTTAAATTAATGGGACTTAAAGGATTTGTTTTTAAAATATTTATATTTTAATAAAATATTTATAACTAAAAATTATTTGTTTATTATCATATTGTTAATTAACTTTTAAGTTAACAAATGAAAATTTCACTGACTTCTCGGTGAAAAAATGAAGTTTTTTTTATCGGTTATATGCGTTATTTATTAAAGTTTAAGATTTCAGAAAAAAATTTCACTGCTCGCGATTTGATTAAACAATATAAATTTATTTATCACAGCGCGCCGAGCGCCAGGCGCTGTCAGAATACCGCGCCGTCGAACGTCAGAATATGTTACAGCTTCGATTAATTATAATTAAAAATAACAATTAAAGATATAATTATCAAACAAATTTCATTATTATTATGATCAATATTATGACTAATAAAATAAGTAAATTCTCTATTATTAAAGAATAATGGAAAAAACGAACTAGTAATAAATATTAAATTTTGTAGACATTTGTTAACTTTATTTTTTTTTTTTTTTAAACTTGATTAATAAAAACTTTTTTATCTTCCGAAACATTATTATATTATTATTGTATTATTATTAATAATATGATAATATACTAATATATATTATTATATGATTACTAGCGGACCAGACAGACGTTTTCCTGTACACACGTCTTAAATTAAAAAATTTCAAGCTTATTTGAATGAACTGTTACAGTTTAGACCGTTTTGATGGAAATTATTACTCAAACGTTATTATAATGAAATATTTGAATTAGCACGTGATTAATTTTAACACAATTACACAAAATTTCCTTGAATTTCGATAATAATTTTTTTTCTCAAATGAATATTCGATACTGTCTGTCAGATCCAATGTAAAACATTTCAAGATCAAAAACAATTTATAAATAAAAAATTAATTAAATATATATATATATATATATATATATATATATATATATATATATATATATATATATATATATATATATATATAAATATATTAGGGTGGGCCAAAAAAAACTTTTAATTTTTTTTTCTTTAGCTACCGCGAAAATATCGTCCAAGATGACGAAAAAAAAATTCTGGTAGAGTTTGAGCTCTTAATATCAATATCTAGAGGTGTCACATGGTGATTTTTGATTTCTTATTTAAATAACACGGGAATTTTTTTTTTTTTTTTGGAATTTTGATGTATTTCAACGAGTTATTGTGTGTTAAAAATAAATACATATTTTTGTAGGAAATTGAACGGCCTACAAAAAAGGTCTGATATAATTTTTTGCTAAGTCAACTCGATTAAAAGTTATTCGCAGTTAAAGTTCAACTTAAAATAATATACGATGACTTTCACAATTTTTTTATACTTTTTAACAATAAAACGGCTTAAAATCATAAAACAACATATTTTTCGTGATTTTTCTCGTTTTTACTTCCCAAAATTATTGAGAAAAACTTATTTTATATGATAACCTAGTCCCAATACGGATTGCGGGGGTGATGAACAATGAAAATTTTAAATTTACTAGCTATAGTTCCTACAGACTTAATTTGGTAGTAGTCTTTTATTGGTCATGTAGAGATCATCTCAATGCGGATTTCAATAAATTCTACTTCCTTTTCTGTGGACAGAAATAAAATTTGATAGAATCTCAAGAGAAACAGGAAATTCTATAAATGGCCTCCAGGGTCAACCGATTTGAATATTTTTTTTTCTTAATAATTAGATATTAGCTAAAATCAAATTTCGCGATAATTGATTTCATATACTGACTGTATCAGAGGGATGTGTAGAATAGAAAAAATGTTGTTGTTTATAAACTAGGACTTTTTGAGACATGAAATTTAGGATAAGTCTATTGGGTTTCAATGAAATTTTGTAAAAATTTCCTTACAAAAATCGTCTCTCTGGCAGCAGGGGAAAAGTCATTGTAAGGTTTTTAAAACTTAATATTAATGATAATTATTCAGTCAACGGACTAAGAATTTTACATACATGCATGGAAATAACATGTTATTTTTGCTGATCACATAACCGATAAATTTTTCTTATTGCGAGATCGCGGGTTTGTAACAGATGAAAATGAATGAATTTTCCAAACATTTGATATATAAAAAATAAATTTGGCTAATTATTTAAATAGAATTTGTAAAAAACATGTTAAATTTATTTTATATAAAAAATTGATATCACTGAAAAAATTTTGAATAACAGAAAATTTCTTCGCATTTGAAGCTAATTAGATTTCAACTTCACTTATGAGACTTGCAATGACTTCAACTAAAACTTTCAATGCTCCATTTGGAATCTGTGCAAATCAAAACAATACTCCAATTAAATTTCAAGTCTAGATCTAAAAATGCAATTCTACAAAGCCCTCAGCGAAGCAAGCGGGTAACAGCAAATTAATAAATAATATATATAATCGCATCAAAAATCTTTACAGTACTTCCGACTACATTGAAATCAGTTTTCAACGCTTTTATTCGAATTGTGTGCTATATGACATAAGTTTTTCTCAATAATTTTGGGAAGTAAAAACGAGAAAAATCACGAAAAATATGTTGTTTTATGATTTTAAGCCGTTTTATTGTTAAAAAGTATTAAAAAGTTGTGAAAGTCATCGTATATTATTTTAAGTTGAACTTTAACTACGAATAACTTTTAATCGAGTTGACTTAGCGAAAAATTATATCAGACCTTTTTTGTAGGCCGTTCAATTTCCTACAAAAATATCTATTTATTTTTAACACACAATAACTCGTTGAAATACATCAAAATTCCAAAAAAAAAAAAAAAAATTCCCGTGTTATTTAAATAAGAAATCAAAAATCACCATGTGACACCTCTAGATATTGATATTAAGAGCTCAAACTCTACCAGAATTTTTTTTTCGTCATCTTGGACGATATTTTTGCAGTAGCTAAAGAAAAAAAAATTAAAAGTTTTTTTCGGCCCACCCTAATATATATATATTGTAACGGGGTGGTTAGCCCTGTCCAATTGGTCACCCCTTTCCTCTTTGAAAAGGGCGCCACTGGGATTTTATACTCGGTGTCCCAGAAACCGGGGAGCATGAGAAGGAAAGATCGGGTCGTGAGAAGTTGAGAAAGGCTGTAAAAGTAATGCTGAGAAACAATTATTAACAATTAACAATTCAATTATTTATTTAATATAAACAATTTAATTCTAACAAAATTTCTTAAAATATTGCCCTTAAAATTAACCTATCAATCACTAAATTTGAGAACCTCTCACCTACGCAGGCACTTGCCAAAACTTACAACTAAATATCATTAAATTCTTTTAAACATAGATCATTACGCATCTACCTTCAATTTCTTAACTCAACATAGACCATTACGCATCTATCTTCAATTTCTAATTCAATCATAGACCATTACGCATCTAGATTCTTAATTTCTTAAATTAATCATAGACCATTACGCATCTAGATTCTTAATTTCTTAAACCCTCGTCCAACTGACGGAATAACAGACAACATATTTTACCCAATAAAAACTTCTTAATTATTCAATTATCTGAACTAATTTCACATAAACAACCTCGTCTACCTGACGGAATACCATATAATACCATAATTACCTAACTTCCATATAAAATCGTCCACCGACGCTAACTTCATTCTATAGAGTTCTCTACTTTATTCATACATCTTAATTACCAATAAAACTGAATCTCAAAACTTCGCATTTTCCAAAATTACGCCTAACAATTACTTAACACAAAATTCCGACCTTCGATTTTAATTCTTAATCCTCCTTAAATAAATTCTAAGCGATATTTCTTAATTAAATTCTGTCTCGAAAATTCCTAACTAAAATTAATTTATTATAGCCAACAGGCCTATAATAAATTACTAATAAATTCTTTACTAATAAATTAACAATTTATCCATTAAATATAAAAGTTCAGCGACAAAACTAACTACTTGACCTTGACAATAAAAACTAAAGTACGAATTCTTTAATATAAAAATGACCGCTTGAGAAATTAAATTTAATTATTTCAGCCTCTTAATTAAATCAATAATCAAATCCGGTCTACAATAATCGAAAATACCTGGAGACTTAATTATTGTTTTATTCAACGACGACTGATACTCCGATACAACTTGGCGGGCTTAGCTGCTTGGCGTCTTGTCGTCTTGAACCAGGGTGCGGCAGGGTTGTCCAATTCCAAAAATGCCCTGATAACTTCCTCTGCAGTTGCTCTTTATTCTCGACGTCCAAATTTGCACTCTATTGACTTAAACTGATCTCAACAAGGTCACTGATTCACAAGGACAAAAGGCCACTGGCTTCCAGAAGGGAAAAAGCCTCCATGTCCCTCCTGTCGGCTCTTTTATAACCCTCCAACTCCGGCTCTCGAACTTTCCTATTGTTATGCCCCGCTTTATTTTACGGGGACTGTAGTGGGGACTTTCGATTAGCACGCCCGGTGACAAGTCGAAACTACTTGTCAAAAATCGAAAGGTAAGGGAAAGCCCTGACCTACCGTGCGTTAATTAAGTGGTCGATAATGACCCCGGGAAGTTCGATTTTCCCTGTTACAATATATATATATATATTTTTTTTTTTCTCTAATAATAGAGAATTTACTTATTTTATTAGTCATAATTTCGATCATAATACCAATAAAATTTGTTGGAGGATTATATTTTTAATTGTTATTTTTAATTATAATTAATCGAAGCTGTAATATAGTCTGACGTTCGACGGCGCGGTATTCTGACAGCGCCTGGCGCTCGGCGCGCTGTGATAAATAAATTTATATTGTTTAAACAAATCGCGAACAGTGAAATTTTTTTCTGAAATCTTAAATTTTAATAAATAACGCATGTAACCGATAAAAAAAACTTCATTTTTTCACCGAGAAGTCAGTGAAATTTTCATTTGTTAACTTAAAAGTTAATTAACAATATGATAATAAATAAATAATTTTTAGTTATTAATATTTTATTAAAATATAAATATTTTAAAAACAAATCCCTCAAGTCCTATTAATTTAACTTTGACGGTTGATTTACAATCCATTTTTTAATTAAAAGTACCTAAAATTTTCATTGTAAAAAAAATTATTGTTAAAATTGAAATTTTTAAAAATCGTTTGGGGGATCATTTTATCTTGGTATGTACTTATAAAAAAAATACATGAACTTAATTTTCATGATCAAGTGGAAAATAGGGGGTCCAGTTGACGTGATCTTGCTCACTATTTTATTTCACACACTAATGATTTACTTATTATTTCTCGAATGTAATAAATGCTTGAATAATTAATTATAATAGTAGAACTTAAATTAAACAGTAATGAATTTTAAGATATAATAAAACGTTATGATTTGCTTAATTAATAATTAGTAAATAGTAGTATAGAAAGTTAGAAAGTTAGCGTGATAGCTAGTTTGGGGTTGGATCGAAGTCTGTTCAATATTTTTGATGTTGTCGCGTGGGCCGTTTATCCCCACTCTTTTCGAGACTCTACCGCCAAAAATTAATAAAATTAACCCAATGTCGGTAACGAGGGTTTTCAGACAGTCAGTTGAGGGCTGAGAAGAAAAGGACAATTTGCATTGTCTCAACGTATATAATCATTAACACTTTTATAACCACAAAAAGCTTGACAAGCAAATGAATATTACATACAGCGTGCTTGTAAATATAGCTATTACACTACCGAGTCAGAAAAAACACGTAGTCCACCAGAGCGCGCTGTAATTCAAACGAGCCGCAAAAGTCGTACTTTTTGGACCAAAACGCAGCCCGAAAGTTCGTATTTTCGGGTCAGGGATCAAGAACAAAAATTTGATTGTTTTCATTAAATTTTGAAATACTTTCTGCTCTTGTTACAGCACAATTTTTCAAATATTACTCATTACTATTTTCGTGCTTATGACACTGGATTATTTGCACGACCGACTGAAACTTGTAGTAAACTCAGTGGAGAAAAAATCACGGACGCATCTTAAACTTTTTTTACTAGTATGGTATCTAAAGACACAGTAATGACAACACTGAAAAAGTTGTATTACTCAGTAAATATCAGACCTCCTAAATTAATAAACTAGTAACTTAGTAGTGTATAAAAATGAAACTACTGAATATTTTTTTAGCACATCATCATCAAACCCTAGCAAAGCGTCGATCATCTGTAAAAAACAACGGTCTAGCACATTCACATCACGAGCTTTTCGAAAAGCGTCGCACTAGCGTGCCAGCAAATTCAATAAGCTACATATCCACGGAGAATATATCTAAAGTGGACGCTTTGAATGACGAGTCACTGAGCAGTTTTGATCGCACATACGTGATTGGGGAATGCGGGCACCGAAGAGCCGCATTGGGCGGTGGGACCGGTTATCGGTGTGAAAAACACGGTGGAGGACGTCTACTTCACACTCATCACATTTCAAATGGCTCGGCGGATATTTCCGGCACTAATACACGAGTAGTCTCAAAGCATCATCGTGATCGCGATAACTTACAGTACTGCAAAAACGCAAGCTCACCTAGTGTTCCGGCAATGCTTAATACCAGTTACTCTGATACCGGTTAGTCACGCTATATCTTCCAATACTACTACTTATATTCATATTGCTTTATATGTTTGTTATCTTTATCATCTGCCAGAGCTTTTACACTAATTATTTCATAGATTGCTACATTATTTGTTTCCAGTATGTAATCTACTTTTACACGACCCATAATGCCTAGTGTTAAAGAGTGCTTTACGATTGAAAAAATTTTTACGCCTTCCCCCTGCAACTTTTTTCATTGTTATGTTCTTGTCAGTACACGAACACCCGTATAATTTGCATACCATCAAACAGATAATTCAATTTTTAAAATATATTTAGTATAATTTTTCTGGTTAAAAATTTAAATTTTAACAAGTAATTTATAAATAATAATTGAATCTATTGAATTTAAATTATTGAGTTCTATAATTTTAATTATAATTATTTATGTTTGTCAACATAATTTAGTAAATTAACCCTTTAGAGTCAGAGGATCTTGAAACGTCTACGCGTGAAAGTAGTGGGGAGAGCGCAAATCCGTAGTAAGACCCAAGAGTGGAGTTTCAAGGTCAGACTCTAAAAGGTTAACTAAATAAATAATTAATAAAGAATCAAACGCTAAAACAATAATAGTTAGTCTCTCAATTCGTCTTCAGGTAATGTTAGCAATAAGAGAAATGATAGAAACGAAAAAATCATTAAAATAAACTAAAAATTTACACCAGTCAAGCAATAGAAAAAATTCTTGAACCAGTTAAAGTTTATTTAATCCAAGAATAATTTTTTGGCTCAAAAATTTTTTTTCTTTCACTCAAATAAACTTTGTTTCTAATGCGCATACGCGTTATAATAACAGCGGGATCAGAGTTGAAGAGGAAAAATACCGCGAAATATTTAAAATATAAATTACTCCAATAATTGACAATAATAAATTAAGGGGTTACATGGGTTTTACGGTTTCAAAAAATCGATTTTTTTTAAATATTTTATTAAATTCTACAACATATCTCTAGAATATTGTCCTAAAGTTTCAAATCGATCCGAATAATAGTTTCGGAGATACAGTTTTAAAAAGTTACGCGCTTAAAGCGCTGTTGTATTGTCACTCAAAACTTTAAACGCGTTTTTCTCAAAACTATGTTTTCAAAGACGGTGGCCAAGATTTATCGAGAACTACTCAACCGATCTTGATGAAATTTTAGATAGGTCTTCGAGATATAATTTACAAGGTTTGGAAGGAAGCATTTTTTTTTCAATTACAACTAATTAAAAAAAAAATGCTGCGAAATTTTTGCCAAATTTTAAATTTTTTTGTAAAAACCTCTGCCAAAAATTCGATTTTCATTTGTTTTCCTTGGTTCAAGACCTAGTTTGAAGTCTTAACTAAAGCACATATTTTTTATATTAAAAAAAATTGTTGAAAATAAGCCATTTTTCCCCGGAGGAAACCCAGGTAACCCCTTAATTTTTTCCACTTTAGTCTATCAATTAGCAATATAATATATTTTTTATTAAATATTCAAAACTTTTAAATCTTTTTTTAACTTATTTTAAAACGAAAAAATCTAAAAAATTACAGAAAAAACGGAGGATTCATCGGCAATAATCCAACGATCGGTGTCGGAAAAATCCCGCGAAAAATGCTCAAGATCACGAACCAGTACCGCAGGTACCAGCACCATCCTGACGGCCTCCAGTGGCCACCACCTGACAGCTGGACCAGTGGAGTGTCGCCATCGAACTCAGCCGCGAAAGCACCGGGAGTGTCGTCATACCGAATCACGTCTTCGGCAGCAAGCACGTCTTGAGTACGTTCAAAGTAGCCCTAATGTTGCGACAACTGTCCACAGCGGTAAGTTTGTCAGTGCAAATCCCCGAGGAGGCGGAATTACAACTAGTGGTGGACGTGGTGCCATTAACTGCGGACACTCTGGTTTAGGAGACTCTCTAGGATTGGGGATGGGGGGAAGTGGGAGTGCTATGGGGGGTAGTGAACTAGTTGTAAGAGACGAAACAACTTCAAATCCTGACGGAGTTGCCAGTGGATCCACTGCGAACCTCACGAATATGTGCAGTGCCGCGTCTGACGGAGAACTTCTAGACCGTGAAATACTGCCGATATTCCAAAAATTGCTCTCAGAGAGACACAAGAGTACAGGCGGTGCTTATGGCTCTAATATCGCAAGCTGTCCTAATATATCAATTAAGTGTGACATTGTCGAGTATCTTTAACGCTTTCTTATTATTTATTGTTATTATTATTAATTACATTCATATTAATATTGATATTGATAATAGAAGAAAGAAATTAATACTATTCTTACACAGTAAAAAGTTTTTCGACTGAAACTTCTGTTTATTTCTTAATAACGTTTCGACTATATCTGCCTGACTATAACCGACTTTTTCTACTTAGAATTTAATGAAAGAGATTCAAATACAAGTCAGTCTAAATTTTACTTAGAATTTTTATATAAACTGTTTTTAATGATATGAGGTAAGTTTCATACGAGTTAATGGGCTTGTAAACACGATAACTTTTGAAATGTAATTTTATAACCTAATTTTTCGTTAAATCCTTTCATATGATCAACGTGAAGAACCTTTTTAAAAATTCTTGCTCAACATTGTTTTGTTTAATTATAATAAATATATTTTGACTAGAAGTGACAACCAAATTTTTACCCTTCGATCAGTCGTGCTGTTTATTTTTAGGTATCAATTTAATAGATGCATATTCACCTGAGATCGTGATTGAGTTATTACACTTTCGACTATGGTTCGAAATCACCAGAAAGTGACGTGGTGTCTACATGGCGGGTCTTTCAAAACTAAACTTTAGAAAATATTTACTTTAAAAATACTACTTATTGTGTACTTAGACATTTATAAATTCATATTACCTTGATAAATTTTATTTTTATTCTCAATATTTATTTTGATTCTTTAATATTTATACAAATTCTTTCATACCTTTTCGCTACGTAGTACAATTCAACTTCCTTTTTTTTCAATCGACCTTTACATTAAAATATTAAAATTGAAGTCTAGAAGTTTTAAATGAAAAATTTTTTATTGTGCAGTCACATTGCAGTCGTCATTACAATATAATGATTTAACCGTCAATTATAAATACATACATTATATATTAATATAATAATTGATCATATATGTATATATTTAAAATAAATATATGAACTTTTAATTAATATTAATAATTAATATATTCGCATATGCGAATACGCGGGTGTTGCCAATGATTTTTCACGATTTGAATATATATATGTTCGTTATTATTAATATATAAATAAATATTTAAATATAAGTATAAATATAACTAGTCAGGTTATATAACTGTAGGTTGCGATGATATCAATATACAGTAACTTATCAAATTTTTCATTTCTTCCCACTCATCTGTACAGTCAAAATAATTTTGTTATCTCAGAGGTTATGCTACAAAGTGATAAAAAAATTCAATATTATTTATTTATTAAATTTTAAATTATTGTTAAAAAATTACAAAGTTGAACTATATAATGTTGTTAATAGAACAGATTTATTTTGATGGTGGAGAAATGTACTAGATGTTATAAGATACGACAATGTTCCTTGGTCTAACTAACCTAAAAAAAGTCAATATATTATTGTTATTACTATTATTGATATCTACCATTGTTTCTGGCAATTAATTCTGACGTAAAATTGTTTCAAATTGTGTTATTGTTTCTAATGTAAAATTTTATAAAAATTCTCTTATCTGTAGCATTTCTTCTCAAAAATAAACACAAAAATCTATTTATTATTTAACCCACTGAAGAAATCGAATACATGTAATGAAACGTGTTGTACAATCTAACATATATGCTAACGTAGAAAAAGTAAATTTTTCTGTCTATACCGATGAATGGTTTATTTTTCCTGCGACCGGTAAGGTAGTTGGTAGTGTTAAGGTGATTAATATAATGACCGTAAATTAAGTAAAATAAAATACGAATAAATTGATTGAAATAACGAATTAGTTGATTGTAATAGCAATGAATTTATGGATATTAATTGCAGTGATTATTATTTTATTGAGGACAAGTACTTAAGTGATCAATAAAATGTACTTAAATATATGTCTTTACATATATTTACTACTGGAATAAATAATATTAACGGCCGATAAAGTATATTTAAGGTTATTAGTATCTCTTGCTAACTTGATTATTAATAAGATATGAAAAAATTTTTTTTTATTTATTGTACTTAGGTATTTACGTTTATATATAAATGATGTGGAGTGATTGCCAAATCATTGCAGTTAAAATATTTGCGATTATGTTTACTAAAATTGGACAATAATAACCAATAACGTCTCAACTAACAATATCGTAAATAAGCATTTTTGAACGGGAATATGCCATCTAAAAAATTTTGAAAAATATGTTGGTTAAGACGTTATTGGTTATTATTATCCAATTATTGAAATTTACTGAATTTTTTACCAAAAGTCAATGAACGAAGCGATGCAAAATGGCGCGCTAATGACTTGTAAAGCTTAAGTTTGTAAAGAAACAAAATGAAGAAAAAGCAATTATTGAAACTATTGAGTCTTCAATTTTTGTCGGGTTCAAAATTTTTTGAATAATTTTAAAAAATTATACCCTGATAGCTTCACTGTTAAAGAACATGCAGTTCAATAATTTTAGAAAAGTTTACGTAAAGTCTTTCTGAATCAGAGTTGCATATAATTTGATGAAAAAAATCTACGGCCAAGATTAGAATGCAATTTGACCTTAACCTTTTAGATCACTTTTACTACAACTTTCTGAAAGAACTTGCACATTAAATCTTGACATCAAATGGCAGAGCAAATTTCTGTCAACTTAACTGAACCTCTTGTTTTTTCAACTCTTTACGTTAAGCTGGATGCCGATTCCAAACGCCGATCGACGGCGAGTTTCAGTTAGCATAGCTATCAGGATAAATTTGCTAAGTCAGAAAAGAAGAAATCTAAAAAAAAACAAATCATGATTGTAAAATTGTAAAAAATTGAACAAAAAATTTTAATTCAAATGGGCACTAATTGCAACTCTGTAATTTGGCAACACCTCCATATAAAACATGAACATAATGATATAAGAAATTGTACAACTAAAAAATGAAGAAACTTTAGCAAGAGATTTCGTATGAATGTAAAAAAATTAAATCATTAAAAATAATGGATCGTCGATCGATCAATCGTTTCGGCAGCTGTTACTCGTTAATTAATTAATTGCACCTATAAATATATACAAATATATAAACAAATATACATTATAATTATTAATAATAAATCAATAAATAAATAAATAGAGAAAAATAATCGATAGAGAAGAAAGCAATGAATTTATTGACGAGTGATATTAATGCCACTCTCTTATATAATTTTTTGTAAATTTTAATATTGTTAAATGACATTCCTATAGAGTGCGATGTCTTGTTCCTTGTTCATTCATTTTTTCTACTCTAAAATATAAATGAAAAGATATTTAAAGAAAAGAAAAGAAGAAAACACAATTTTCGAGCCAATTTACTTAAATCGTCATTAGCTCAGGTACCCGAGTCATTAATCATTGATCATTAATCATCAATCATTTTCGTTAGTGGTCGAAAATTAATCGTTACAGCCATTATTACTATTATTGTGAAAAAAA